>NW_017732429.1:593158-593941 GCF_001890085.2 Hipposideros armiger | reverse complement strand
ACAAGTGTCACAAGTGAACATGCATGTTCAACATTTAAAAGATAAATCAAATGTCAAAGAACATTAAATATCATATTGTTATTGAAAGGACATAGCCTATTATAAGATGTTAATATACCTACCAGTATCAAGATATGGACTAAATATTAAGGCATAATGATTCAAGACCAGTGATTCAGTCTAATTATAGTCACCCCATCTGAAATAAGCCACCTGTGATAAGAAGCATGGGTTGAATAGTTAAAAGGAAGAGGTGATGCAATAATTTATTCATTTCTTCAACTTTATGATTCTTGCCATATGTACAGAGTGATCTTTATAAAGTTATGTTAAATTTTTTTATGGAATCTGTTAAGATGATAAAATAATTTTATGAACTATAAGTTATTGAAAACAGAAATAACAAGTATTGTAAGAAGCACTCTTTTTCTCCTTGTGATAATTCTGAATACAAGTTGTATGCATAGAGTGTAAATACAAAGTCTAACTAGAAATTGTTATGCAAAGTTCATTCATACCTATATTGAGTTGCCATTTTCCCTTGCTTGTGAGGGAAGAAACTTGCCTCCCAGATCAACACTCCCTAGGGATATTCTGACTGATGGCATCTATGTTTTAGTCGCCTTTACTGGGTCCTCCCCATCTCCCCAGCCTTTCAAAGTTGAAGGAGTTCAGAGTTCAGCCTGTGGGTCTCTTCTATCAAACTTCACTTGCAGTCCATGAAGTGGTCTCCCTAATACATCCAGTGTCCATTTGGTACCCTACTCAATCTTACAACATTAT
>NW_017732429.1:588842-590358 GCF_001890085.2 Hipposideros armiger | reverse complement strand
TCACTACTTAGGAAAATTTAAGAACAATACCAAGAGTGTTAAGAACTTTTGCTCCTGAACTTGGGTGCTGAACAGCTTGTCTTCTCTCTTTCACAGAAGGTATTAAATATGCAATCCATATATTTTTTACATTTACATAGTAGAGAGGAGAAAAAAAATGAAGGAATACAACCCTTTTTACTTTGGAAAACAGGTTGTCTGTGGTGAAAGGGCGTTCATTCCCATTGGTTGGTATATCTGATACAGCCCAATATTAGCTCTGAAAATAGAAGTGAGTCTGATCTTCTCTTCCACTTTCATTTTTTTAGTTGCATTGTTTTATAACGTTTACATTAGCTGTGAACTTTATTTATGTATGTATGTATGTAAGTATGTATGCATGTATGTGTCTGTGAGAGTGTTTTCAGGTGAGGTTGACATTTAAATTGATGGAGTCCAGTAAAGCAGATTGCTCTCGCCCTTCAGGGTAGACCTCATCCAGTCAGTTGAAGGCCTGCACAGAACAAAAAGGCTGAGTAAGGGAGAATTCACCATTTCTGCCTGTCTCCAAGATGAGACATCACCCTTCCCTTGCCTTTGGACTCAGACTCAGACAGGAACTACATTATCAGTTCTATTTCTTCAACTTGCCTATTGCAGATCTTGGGTCATCTCAGAATCATAATTGCATGAGCTGATTCCTTATAAACAATTTATTTATTTTTTATAATTATACTTATATCTCTTTTTGGTTCCAATTCTCTGGAGAACCCTGACTAGTATAATAGGGTAATTTAATTGTTCAAAAGAGTTACTGTATTAAAAATTTACATTGATAAGCATAAACTCTTTCTGGAAACCTAGAATTAAACACTGTCATTCAAGTACACTGTATTATTTTCTCCTCAGAATCATACTATTAAAAGTGAGTTCCACCTATAATCCTCTGCATTATAAATTAAGTAAACTTTTACTGTACTCCCTAAACTATTGCCAGGATTGTGTTTGCTTGATAAGTTTCATACCAACTACAGTGGATGAAAAGTGGCCAAAAATGTGTTACTCCCTCCCGAGAAGTGCAGTCTAATTCTTCAGCTTACTGCATTTGGACTCTACCAGTATCTTTTATAACCAATAGAATATGATGAAAATGATATGTGCTAGCTCTGGGCCTGCTTTTTTAAGCAGCTTGTACTTCCTATTTTTTGGACTATAGCCACCATGCTGGGAGGAAGCCCAGGAAGTCACACAGAAAGGCCTGTGTGGCTGACTACTGGGGTCCTCCCCTAAGCATCCCTCCCAATCTCCCAGCTAAAGCCAGAACCAACTTCCTACATGAGTGAGCCATCTTCAAGGAGACCTTCCGGTTGTAGCTGAGCCACCTCTACTGAGGTAACATAGAGCAAGATGAACTATCCCCTGAGCCTTGGCTTAGCTACAAAGCCTAAACCATAAACATATTAGTGATGGTTATTTCCACATAAGCTTGTGGTCTACAAACTCTACACTGAGATATCTGGGGTGCTGCAGTGAATCC
>NW_017732429.1:578995-580105 GCF_001890085.2 Hipposideros armiger | reverse complement strand
GGATTTTAGAGGAACCTCATTAAGACAAATAAATAAAATTTTAAAATAAATAAAAAATGTGAATAATAAAATGGCAATAACTACATATCTATCAACAATTACTTTAAATGTAAATGGTTTAAGTGCTCCAATCAAAAGATAGTGTGGCTGAATAGATAAGAAAACAAGACCCTTATGCTGCCTACAAGACACTCACATCAGATTGAAAGATACACACAGATTGAAAGTAAAGGGATGGAAAAAGATATTTCATGAAAATGGAAAACAAAAAGAAAAAAAGAAAGAAAGAAAGAAAAAAAGAAAGGAAGAAAGAAAGAAAGAAAGAAAGAAAGAAAGAAAGAAAGAAAGAAAGAAAGAAAGAAAGAAAGAAAAGCTGTAGTAACAATACCTGTTCTAGACAAAATAGGCCTTAAAACAAAGGCTATGAATTTTTTTAATGTATTTAAAAAAAAAGGCTATAAGAAGAGACAAAAGAAGAACTCAGTTTTTCCATTTCTAGGTATCCAAAGAATCCCCAAACACTACTTCGACAGGATAGATACATCCATATGTTCATTGTAGTATTATTTACAATAGACAAGATATGGAGGCAACCTGGGTTTCCATCAACAGATGAGTGGATAAAAAAAGATGGTACATATATACAGTGAAATATTACTCAGCCATAAAAAAATCATGAAATCTTGCCATTTGCAACAACATGGATGGACCTAGATGATATTATGCTAAGGGGCATATGTCAGAGAGAGAGAGAGACAAAAGTCATATTGTTTTGTTTATTTATAAGATCTAAAGAACAAAACAAACAAACAAAACAGAATCAAATTCATACAGATAACATTTTGAGGGCTGCCAAATGGGAGGTGGGTTGGGAGGAAGGTTTAAAAAGGGTAAGGGTTTAAGAAGTACAAATTGGTAGTTATAAAATAGTCATAGAATGTAAAATGTAGTATAAGGGATATAGTCAATAACATTGTAATAAGTATTTACAGTGTCAGATGGGTATTAGATTTATCAGGTTGATCACCTTGTAAGTTATATAAGTGTCTAATCACTATAATGTACACCTGAAAATGATATAATATTGTATTTCAACTGTAACTGAAAAAT
>NW_017732429.1:535486-576014 GCF_001890085.2 Hipposideros armiger | reverse complement strand
ATCTAAATTCACATGATAAGCCTACAGTGTTTCAGCAAAAGAAGTCCAGCTTATCCAGGGCTCCATTCACTCGTACCCTGTATCTCTGATTTAGATTGCCTTACATGACTTTTTTTACTTGAAATAGATTGTCCATCAAGTCAATTTTAAGTCATCTGACTAGAATGAGTATTTTCTATTTTGTTATGTGCTCTTTCTGTTTTAATCCACCTCTATTACCATACTGCAGCATATATGTTTGTTCAGCAAGCCACAGTTTTGTCTGATAATCTGTCCAATTGTTTTTATATTACTTAAACTTCAATAATATAAATCATAGAAATTTAAAGAATAATAGTCTCCATCGAGGTTAGTAAATATTCTCTCATTAGACATGTTCACACATAATCTAAGTTAACATTCCATGGACCAAAGTTTATATGATTATGTTGTATTTTGTAAAATTCTAGAAGTGACTGCCTCCTGCCTACAGTTTATGGGCACCAGGAAAGTTAAGGCTGGAAGATGGACAAAAAGGAATTTTTAGGAAGAAATAAATATAAACACATGTACATACATACTTAACTCTTTGCAATAATTAAAATAAACAGATTAAAAGTAAAATATTTAACCACTCAAAATAAAGTGAGAATATTGTCTCTTCATCTTTCACCTCCTACCAAATCCATTCAAAATTTATAAAATACATGAAAATCTCTAAGAATTGACTAGGTCAGGTTTTTTTTCCATTGGTTCTATACTGTGTTTAAGGCAGAAAATTATTCCAGCATGCAAAAATATAAGCTCATAGGTACATACGTAAATGGACAATAAATGCCCTTCTACAGATTAATACATTTTGGTGGTTTTACTCTATGGGGACACTTTTTCCTCTGTGAACATTACTATTGCAAAAACTCATTAATTTGAAAAATGGAATATTTTGAAAAAGAACAAACAAACATTTGTTGCTATGAGTTGTGGGTTTTAGCTTGAGTAGATAAAGTAAAAAAACGGAGCAGTGTCATTTTAAATGTTACATAATAATTGTTAATATCATCAATTTCAGTTAAGCATTATTTTAGCAAGTTCATTATTTCAATAATGGACTTTGCAATTACTAGCAGATGATGCTAGAAATTCTAATTTATTTCTTTTTAATATTTGTCATTAATAGCATAATTCATTCTTCGGAATATAGATTATAGATTCTGTAAAGCAATTTATTTACATAGGAGCAATTGGTTGCCTATTAGGAGCAAGAGGGTTTCCTTTTTCCTGCATCTGTATATCTGAATTCACACACACACATGCACACTTACATTCTGCAAAGCATTTTAACTTAGATAATTGATTATTAAAATTAGAAAATAATAAATATCAGTTATCAAACATCAAATATTTGGTCACTAAGAATTTCTTTAGTTTTTATAATTTCTGGGCAATAACTTTCCTGATGAAAAACAGTCTTTAGGCAATGTGAATTCACACTTTCTTCTTGCCATTAGGCATAGATTTGGCCTAAATTTTTTGAATTTTGTTTAGACTTGACATTCTAGCACTTTGAAAAGCAGTCCACAGATATGAAAAAATATTTATGAGTGAAATTATTTTAAGTATTCAGCATATCAGCACTCCATACTATGATTTAAAAAGTGAAAACAATATTTTAATAACATCAAAATCTTTATATCACAAAAAAGGGAAAATTTTTTGATTGTGTCTTCAATTTAAAATCTGAATAAGTTTATTTACTGTCTTCAATTTTTTAAATGCCAGATAGCATCTAGAGTTAACTCCAGAAGAGTAACTTAGTCTTCTTATGTTTTATTTTTTGAACCTGAATACGGACAGTTAATTCTAAAATAGGTAGGAGAGGACTTAAATAACCCTACCATAGGAATTCAAATTATAAATATGTTAGGAAGAACTAAATGAAGGGAAAGCATAGTAGCATATGCATGGCTATGAAACACAGCCTTGACTTTGACTTCACCAGTACAGGCTACTAAGATATTAACAGTTCCCTATGTATACCAACAACTCAAACTTTTTTGAGTCCTTCTTCAATTGCCACTGCTGTGATAACAAAGGTCCTTAATAACATTAAGGTCCTTATTAAAGGATCTCAATGAAGAAGGTTATTTACCAAAGTGTGCGTAATACTGGCCCTTAAACTATTGTAGGAGAAAAGAAATTTTATATTAAAATAAGTTTAAGAAATACTGCACATTATGTCTCACTCTTGTAGATTTCTAATTCAATTTCATTTGACATGGAATCATAAGTATGTTTCTACTATATTAATTAATCTTTGAAAATATTTTAATGGCTGCATAGTCAACCAATATAGATGTTCTATAATTTATTCATTTTTCTACTGTTAACATGAGAATTTTAATAGTCTGAATTTGTTAACAATACTGTACACAAAGTTTCATGAATAGTTCTTATGATTTGTTTTTGAATAAAATGCTAGAATCGGATATAATAATGGGTCATACCATGTGATTATCATAATATCCTGTTAAATGTTGATAAATTGACTTCCAGAAAGTTATACCAATATGTGAGTATGTTACACATATATTCCCACAGTTACACACATAAGGGCATTTACAAATCAACTTAAAAATCCCATAAGAACAATAAGGAAAGCATTTAAAAATAGGAAAATCAAATGGCTATAAATAAAAAATAATGTGCAAACTCTTGAATAATTATAAAAATGCAAATTAAATCAATGACTAGATATGTTTAATCTGTTGGATTAACAAAAGTAATTTGAGAATTAAAATAATATTGTAGGCATTCTTATAGACTGCAACTAGGATGTCAACTTGACCCACAATTTTAGAAAGCAATTTAGCAATATTTATCATGGCCCCTAAAATAATTAATTCCCTTGATATTTTTGTAGAAAATCAGAAATGTAGATAGAGATATTTTAAGGGTGATCAATACAGCATCACTAACAGCAGCTAATAGATAGATAGATAGATAGATAGATAGATAGATAGATAGATATAGATATAGATATGGCCAAGAGTAGAATAAAAAAAATCTATGCTGGTACTGCTAATATTGTCTAATGATCCATTATCTTCTACTTCCTTTATTAAAGCAGCCCTCAAATGTTAATTAATATACACGTATAACCACCTATTATAAATATTGTAATCTAAAGCTTTCTTTCCACTAGAGTGGTTATATGACTAAATTCAAGCCAATTCAGTGTAAGCAGAAAATAAATGTGCAACATCTCTGGCCTTATAATGAAGGATAGTCATCCCTCCACTACTCCTCTCTCTTTGCTATAATGTAGGCTTGATAGAATGAGCCGGGTCATCCTTATCCATGAGCTAGGCATGGATGGCACAGCATCAAAGTAAATGGATCTTGATCACTGATGATTTTGAAAATTCCTTGATACCACCCACCTCTGAGACTTTTATATGAAGAATAGGCCTATCTTGTTTAAACTACTGTTGTTTTTGGCTTCTGTTGTTACAGTAGCCAAAACTACTTCCTAAGTATATATGATACATACATGAAGGAATATTATGCGACTGAATGGGAAAAAAACTAATAAAATAATGTTGCAGAAAGGAAGAGAAATATTATACCAACTTTCCAAATTATAGATATTAAAAGAAAGTCATTTCCAAAATGTTACTGGGAATAAAGGGTTGGTGGTAAGATGAGCAATTATTTTTTAGATGTGTTTTTTTTTTATTCCAGCCTAATTATGAGAAAATCATCAGACAAATCCCAATTGAGAGACATTTTATAAAATACCTCAACAGTGCTTTTCAATACTGTCAAGGTATATAAAACTAAGGCAAGTCCAAGAAACTGTTATAGCCAAAAAGAGCCTAAGGAGACATGATGACTAAGTGTAATGCGGTGTCCTGGATGAGATGTTGAAATACTACTACTACTACTACTACTACTACTACTACTACTAATAATAATAATAATAATAATAACTAAGAAAACTTGCAAATGGGCTTTAGTTAATAATATATTACTATTAGCACATTAATTGTAATATACATACCATAGTAACGCAAGATGTTAACAGCAGAGGAAACTGGGTATGGACTATCTGGGAACCGCTGAGCAGAATGCAGCGCATGGTAACCAATGCCAGGGGAAGACTCCAGCTCCATGGAGGACAGCAAAGATCATCACAACGCCAGATAGCACAGGTAGAAGTCCAAATGCTTCTGCCCACTGCATCTTGGTATTTGAGTCGCCAAGGAAAATGCAACACAGACAAGCACTAGATGGGACAGCACTTTCAGTCACATAGAGAAGAGACAGAGCACGATCAGTTCCACTAGCGTTTGCCATTCCTTCATGGCCAGTGGGTGCCTCTAGCAGCAGATGCATGGCCGTTGGCCTCTGTACACCTCTCTAGTGCACCTACGAGATCCCCACGTCTCCACCTTCAAATACTGAGAATTGGAGCATGCCTCAGGGCCATTGATATACATGAAGAAAGGAACATTCATTACGCTTGAAACAGGAAGAGATATTCCCTCACAAGGTACTAAGTGTGGGCTCTTTATCTCTGGGTAAGGACGGTTAAGGCCTAAGACCTATTCTTGGGTGGCTGAGCAAAAGACTAAAGACCGTGCTCATGAGACTGCCTTTCCGAACAACAGGAAGTCTCATACTATCTTCACAACTTTTCTGTAAATGTAAATCTATTCTAAAATTTAAAAAAAAAGAAAAAAAAAAACGTATTAGAAAAACATGTTCCAGGCACTACTGCAGGCCACAAACTTTGCTGCTGATATGTTAGCTCACTTTGTCCATGTGAGCAGAAGCTGGGCCTGCGGTATCTCTACCTTTTGCCAGATTTCCCCCTTCAGCTTCTTTGGGTCCCGAGCCACATGCAAGTTTAGCAAGATGATGAAGGGCATACATTCTCCTGCAAGCCCCTGGCATCACTGAAGTTGGAGTTTTGGAAGCAGTGACGAGTCAGAGTCCCAGCTCTTTTTTCACAGATTCCAGTTTTCCCTTATTCTCCTCTACTTCATGTCCTTACTTTCCCAGCTGTCTGCCCTGCTGACCTCAGATTCACCACAGATGAGCATAAATTGTGTAACCAGTTCTCAAATAACATATGGTAAAGCCCATATAATAAATTCACATTATATCTTCCCTAATGGTTATGTTTCTCTGATCAAATCTTGCCTGCTATAGCTATATAATCTACTCGTACTATTTATTAAATATCTTATTTAGCACTAACTGCCTTATTTCAAGGATTAAGAGTCACCAATCAATCACTAGGAGGCTGAACATTAGAAGGCAACATGACCTTGGAATCTGATACAGTATTTTGGAACTTCCTGAAATGCTGCCATTTTCCAAAATGAATCAAGATAAACAACCATTTTGTTGAACTCTTCATTGAGGAATTAATAATATTAATGAAATCTACTATCTAATCACTGTATATTCTAGCTCTTTTTTACTTTCAAATTCGTTACATCTATAATGAAAACAAAAGATATTTTTGCTGGTCAAAAGACATAAAATGATTAATCACATAGCTGCTAATGACATTTTATAAGTACCTTAGCACAGAAATGTGACTCTACAATCATTAAAAATCAGATTCAATTTTTAAAGATACTAATCTTAAACTTTATACTGCTGGCAGAAACATAAAATTATACCCAGTAAGCTCAGATGCTCTGGATAATAGAAAAGCTCAGTTCTATGGTACTGCCAGAAAATAATATGCTTTTAGAAATTCTGCAAGTTGAGTAGGGAGATAACTGATCAGAATATGATAAAGTGATGTTACAAATTGTTCAGAACAGAAACATTTCAAATCCAAAGAGATTTTTTTTTTTGAGACACTGACTGAGGTCCAAGAGCAGCATAATGGTACCAAATGGAGAAAAACAACAATAAAGTCACTGCTCATGCATAATGCATAGGCATTCTCTATTGGAGTTGATATCACCATCTGGTGTCTAATTATTCCCGCCTCATACCACACGGTGGTATTCACCTAGTGGAATGATTGTACATTGTAATAACTCAGTACACAGACTCTTTGCTGCTAATTATAAGGTGCTAGTTGTTGTTTTTAAAGACCATGGAAATCCCAAGAAATTGGTGTTCTTTGCTGAAAATAAATATTTTGTGGGATGTTACTAGGAAAAGAGAACTCAACTTTTACTTTTCTAAAAGCTCTACCATTTCTTTACTTTTAGTTAGTTTCTTCTAACATCTGTATCATAGAAATTAATTAAGGTCCTGATTCCCTATTCTCATCACATGATCGATCCCTTTTTCAAACTGTATCCTTCTATCAAGCTAAATATTTCATTTTGATTTATTCGTATATAGCTCCAAGTTGTAGAAATTAAGGTTAACAGTCATTTGTTTTCTCCTAAAATAACAATAAAACAGTAATTCTTATGAAATCAGGCAACCTTTCGCTCATTAATTCATTCATTCATTTATTCATCATTCGATAAGCATTCATTGCATATTTACTAGAAACTTTATTTAGGGTCTGAGGCAATAATTCATTACTCCTTGAGAAGGACTCAGGTTAATTAATGAAAAAAATAGATATAGATAAATGATTACAATAAAACTTTGCAAGTGCTGTAATAGAAGTATTTGCAGAGTTTTAATATTAGAATGGAGGTGAGAGTTTCTCCATGACATGTTTTAAATGCTGAAGATATTGCTTATTTTCTTTGTTGGAGTTTTAGTTATTTATTGCTGCACAGTAAACTGTCCCAAAATATAGTGGCTTAAAAGAACAATAATGTATTTGCTGATGGTTTTGTAATTTAGTCAGGGCTTGGAGGCAACAGCTCAGGCTTGCCCTACATGGCATCTTTAAGAAGGCTTTATTGGAGGATGGGAGGATTGCCTTGACAAAAGCTCAGTCACATGGATTAAAAGTTGGTCTGGCTTTGCCTGGTATTTTAGGGCGGGTGGTCAGTTGGAGACCTCAATTATCTGTCACGTGGGCTTCTGCATGTGATTGCTTGGGCTTCCTCACAGAATAGCAGCTAAGTTACAAAAGAGAGGAAGTGTAAGCTGCCAGTCTTTATAAAGTTTAGGCCCAGGACTGGCACAGTATCACTTCCACCATATTCTGTGTAAGACAATACAGATCAAATCCAGATCCAAAGGACTGAAGAGTTAGATCATGTTTCTCAGAGCTCTATTTACAGCTATCTTTAATTCATTAGTCGATGTGAAATTTACCAAACAAATATAATCCTGGAAACTACTTTAGGGAGTGAAGATTTGCTTATCTTATGTTTGGAGTATTGTATGTAAAACTCCATTTTAATAGTTTTGTACTAAGAAAAAACCCCTCTATTCCATGGAATTTCTAAAAGAAAAAGTTTATTTCTAGGTTTTCTAAAACAGTGTGCTAACAAATAGAAAATTTTGTCTATAGCGCAAACATATGTTAGACAAATTTGAATTTCACTAAAATTCTAAGTATATAGAAAATATTTAGATAGTACTGATTATGTACCATAATGCAATATATGTTTTATACAATATTCCAGTCAATCACTGCAACAAAACTTTCAGGTAAAATTATTATCGTCATAAGAAAATTGAGGATAAGGTAAATGAGTAGTTTATCTGAGGTTATGCAACGAATATGCAGATGATGTTGGATTCAAGCCTGGGCTGCCTTTCTTCAAATTCTTAGTGCTATACAGTACTGCCTAAGCACAGTCAAATTGAATATTAAGTTTCATGAAATGTATTTTCATCTACTTTCCCTTCTTATATATTTGGTGTCTACTTAGAAACAAAAAATTATTTACTCTGAGGATGCTTGAGAGTCTGGTAACAGTTTATATCCACTTGTCCCATTCCCACCCCCACAATCTGGTCAATGAATTATTCAACCAAGTTTTACTCCATACAAAAATTTCAACTTATAGAACAATTTCCAATGAAAACATGTATTACTAGATATATGTGTATCACAAATTAATATGTAGAATAAAATAGGTAAAACTGGAAGATGAAATGATATATGGTTAAACATCATTTTAGGTACCAAATTCTAAGCTGAATCATCTAGTTGTTTAAATATTTACCTTCTTCATGCCTTCCTTTTCTATTTCATAAACTCCATAACGGACAGTAATAGGACTCTTTCTTTATATACAAGGCTGACTGCCTAGTAGGTATTGAATGAGTGGAATAGGTTATAAAAGTCCTATATGAAAAATTTATGAAAACAATGAATTGGGTGAAAAGTCCATCAGAAACCCAAATCTATAATACTAGGTCAACTGTAATTGTATTGGAAAATGTTCCAGTGAGTCCTTTGCTCTTCATTTTTCTGTTATGCTAAAAGAAAATTACATGAAAACAGATTATAGTTATACTTTAAAACAATTATTTTAAGACCATTTGAGAGCAGAGAAGAAATACTGAAGAGCTTTTTGAAAAATTACAGTTGTATATTTTAGAAGGTTTCTCCATTAACATTAATTATGTCCTCCTGAGAGTCATGAGCTTTGGAGACTTTTGAAAAGGCAAAATCATTCACTAACAGATGAATGTTTCAAGTTTTTTCAATTCATTACCATTTGACCTGAAACATTTAGAGTTGCTCTTTTGTCTTTTTTTAAAAGCAGCTTTACTGAGATATAATTTACATACCATAAAGTTCACCTAAGTAAAGTTATAATTCAATAGTTTTTAGTTTTTCTACTGAGATTTTTGGTCATCACCATACTCTTAGAAGATTTTCATCACTCCAAAAAGAAACCTTTTAGCAAATAGCAATCGCTCCCCATCCTCTCCTCCTCCTATCCAAGCCTTAGGCAACCTAATCTATTTGGATTTGTCTTTCATTTCAGATAGAGAAGTGGGAAATGTATTCTCAGATTATGGTTAATATAGTGTATAACTCATAGGTCTAGATTGCCCATGTGTCCATCTCACCTTAATAACATGTTAAAGACCAGGCAATATAGCTTTAAGTGCATCCCATGAAACAATCAAACTCCTTTTAATGAAATATAGAAGCATCGTAATAGGACCTAGCTCAACCAGCTAAAGAACCCTGAATTACAGTCACTTTCAGAAAGCCCACTGGAGATAAGTAGAGAGAAGAGCAAATATTTGTTTTGCACACTTGTTTTGCACCCCTAGTTCTCTTCATGTCCTCCGTTCCTAAAATATGTTTATGTAGTTATGCTCATTTCCAAAAGTGAATTTTTAACTTTCCCCACATTCACTGACAGTCACCATACTAATTTCACACATTTAGCATTTCTGTGAGTCTTCTTTTCCAAATCCTGTCCACCAAAAATACACACACTTTTAAGCTTTGATTTTATTTTTTCATTTTTGTTTTTTTCCCTAAATAAGCTCTCTTCGGGCTTGTGATGTACTTCATTGAGGCTCCTTGTTTACTTTATCACCTTGGATAATTTCTTTTTCTTTTTTGTTCTCTTTCTCTCTGTTCCCAGAAGTCACATCTCATTCCCCTAACTTAACCCTCCAGTGGGTACCTGCTCTTTCAGTGCCTTGCATAACCCAATGTAAATGACATCCTTAGCAACTTGTCAGCAGTGCCTCCAGTGCCAGTTTTCCTGCTGTTGAAATAAAATACTTATATATATATATACATATTTTCTAGCACTTTTAATATAACCATGTAGCACAACATAGTATAATAAAATGGTTAAAGACATAGATTTGGGTTGTATGGTAGATATGAGTTCCCAATTCAGACTTTAACTTCCAAGTCATTTGAATTACCTAAACTGCAAGTTCCTCATCTGTAAAATAGGAATGTTAACACTGACCTCACAGAGTAGTAAAGAGAAAATAATAATGCATTCAAACAGTACAATGCCAAAAAATGATCAATAATGTTAGCCATATTATTTTTATTATAACCATTCACACACATTGAGATTTCACTAGACTTTTTTGGGGGTAAATCTGGATAAAATCCATTTAAAATACTATATTCATGGGAAAGTAAATTTCAAAACCAAACTAACTTAAACCAAAATTTTTATAGCATAGTTTACTTCAGACTTGCTGAAGACTTACTGTGTAAAAATTTAACACATGTTATGATTGAGGTGATTCTCTGTCTTTTGGTCAGGAATCTATACAAATGCATCTGGTTTGTAAATTTCTCCAGTAAATACGATGTTGCTTAACTCTTTCTTGACAAGCTAAATGGAATCAAAATTTTTTTTCAAAGAAATGTGTTTGCCATCAAAACTTGTTAAGAACACGGGGGGAAATGTATAATTTTGTCATGCCATTATGGAATTATTTTCTGACAGACTAATTCTTTTATTCTCATTGTAAGTTAAATTTTTATCAAAGAATTTTTTTGCAAGAAATATGTGTTTGCTAAAATTAACATTTTAATTAAGATATAGAGAAATAAGGCATAAAGGCAAGGTCTAGAATCTATTTCTTATTTAAATTGATTAACCCTCATTATGATCCTTTTGACTAAAATCCCTAAACATACTTTTCCTTTGTTTTAATCCCTCTATATATTTGCTTTCTTAAATAAAACAAAAATTCTTAATTGCTTGAGATCCAATTTTTTTCCCAGTTTGTAAGTTCCCTGAAAGCAGGCATTTTGTCTCTCTTATACATTGCTAATCTCTATAAAAAATCATGGTCCAATTAACAAATTAAAGAGTGAATTCAAAAGAATATTTAGACCTATTCATCTGTAAATAATTTTCTGTAACAATTTGGTTCCTTTGAGAATAATAACAAGAATTTGGTATCTGAAATCACAAAATATATTTTATTCAATATGTATAAGTGTCTGAAGCCATATATACGTTCCATGACCATGTTAAATGCAGTCACATATCTTGAGTAGAGCTTAATGATTAAACGTTTTCTTTTTTAAATGCCCTGAGAAACCTAACTAATTAGGTCGCACACTTATAGCATGTTACCTAAATAAGCCTGACTGTGGTCTTGTTATTTTCTAGAGAACTTAAGCATCATTACTGTGATCCACTCAAGAAACAAAAGTATATATTTTTTTCTGAATATTCACTGAAAACTTAGGTTAAACACAATACAAGGAATTGTGGTCAATATGATTAAAAGTTTTAAACATTTTAAAAACAATTTTCTAACATAATAATACAGCTATAAAATGATGAAGATGTAGTTCTAAAATTGGGAAACTTAAGAACCCTGGTTTTCTGCAAGCTTGACCAAGGCAAATTAAATTATAGAAATACCCTCCCAATTATTAAAAAGAAAAGAAAAAAAGAATTGTTTTTTTTCAATTTTAACTTTTTTTGTTTTGTTTTGTTTTTTACATTAGCTTGTCTTAAATCTTTGGCACCTGCTAGAAGGTAAAAGTGGATGACAAAATGAACGAAATGTAGAAAATGGACACTAAATGGATAAGAACTTGGAAATAATTAGATCTTGGTACATTTGAAAGTCTTTTTTTTTCTACTCATATAATGATTTAGTTTGCATCCAAAATGTGACAGTGATGTTTATTTTCTACTAGCAAAATTAGTTTTCAATTTATATTATGAAAATATTATGTCAATATTTCATGGTGTAATGCAAAAAAACAAAAAAGAAAAAGGACAAGCTGACATTTATGATTCATGCAGTCTACTACCTGGCCTAATATGAGCTTCATTGGGGGATAAAACGCAGCCACATGTGTACTAATGCCAGCCAAGTGTCTCAAAACCAGGGACAACATTGCTTTCTTTTCTGGGCTTCCCCCCTTTACCACATAACATTGCCCATAGTCATTTCTACTTTTTTTAAATAAATGAACAAAGCACCACCTTATATGCCCTGGAAAGTGTCAAAAGTTGTGTGTGTGTGTGTGTGTGTGTGTGTGTGTGTGTGTGTGTGAGAGAGAGAGAGAGAGAGAGAGAGAGAGAGAGAGAGAGAAAACGATCCAAATAAAAGTATGATATATCATGATTGTCTTCCTTGTATAAAATATATAAAAGATATAAAAAATCAGTCTTGATATTTTTGGTCAATACGATTTTAGCAGACAATTTTGGTAAAAGATTATAACTTTTATTTTAAGAGTGTTTCCCTATTTCTCTATCAGCAATTTTAAAATATGGATGTTTTCAGCAGTGGCCAAAAATGCAAAGGAAATTTATCTATAGGCACCAGCTGATGCCCAAGCAAGACCTCACGGGATACTGTTCTGCTGGTGGTCATGACAGTTTAGGGGCTGGATTATTGCTTTTAAGTTAAGAAAAATGATTTGGTTGCTATAGCTAAATGTAATGAGTTACTCGGGACCTAACATGCTTATTAAATCATGAGTAAACCTCAAATATTTGTAGTTGCTGCTAACTCAGGCATTTATTCCTTCTCACAAACTATTTTCTCTAACTAGAATACACTCTCCCAAGTGTTCTCCTGTCAAATTGTTAGATTCTTCCAGGCTCGTCTCAAATACTAGCTAAACTGCAAATGATTCCCTGGCTCTGGAGTCCTTCCTATGTGCCAAACTGCATTCTAGATATAACGCCCTTATAATAATCAGCTCTGTTTGTTTGCTATCCTGTCTGCCTCTTCTATAATTTAATCCTGCTTTGTGTATTGGGGACACATATCTGTGACCCTTCATTTCCGTATCATTGACATCTGACGAAATTCCTGGAGAGTCAATAAGCAAAAAATATTTTTCAAGGAATCAAAGAATGGCATAAAGAATGAAAAGATGAAAGCATAAAGTATCTTATTTAACATATTTGTTTACATAAAATTATGCAAATATACAAATTATTTAATGATATTTGCATGTATTGAACATACTATTTTTTCTATAGATATTGCCATGGCAGTTATGGAATCAGATTTTAGGGAAGTGAACTTGGTCATCTTAATGCATAAAAGGAGCAAATAGATAATGGGATAGCCTAATAATTATGTACCAGCACTAGTGACACCCACACACACACACACACACACACACACCAGGCAGGCGCACTCCTGCGGCTGTACACCTGAGCATTCCACAGGATTCAGCAACAACAATATGTTCTTTTTGTGGGGAGACCAAGGAGAGGGGTCAACTGCTTTTTAGATATAACAGCTTTACTGTCCTTCGCTTATCCTTATATTTTTGGTCAGAGTATTACTGTTGTTGAAGTTACAGATCGATTATATTTGCAGACTTTTCTTTTATATATTTTTTAAACCTAGGTTAGGGTGCAATTTTATTCTAGCTTTAAAGTAATACCATTTTTAAAGTACTTAGTATCAAGTCTGGTATCTAATAAGCACTATGTTTTGCTAAATAAATTAAACGGAGTTATTAATTTTCAGGTGATTTATTCATCTAATGTATTGCCAATGTAATGTTTTAATTTTTCCTATAGGCATTGAGTCACCACTAGTGACCATTATGTGTTTGTTTCATTGCAAGCTTGTTACCAGAAATATAAACATAAAGCTTGTTAGAGAAAACATCAACATGTTTTGAATTAATCTGTTAAATATATTTTAGCCCATTTAGTTGTTTCAGGTTTGATTAGCGTACACATTAAAAAAAACAACAACAACAGTACTGACATTTAGGTATTCAGTAGAAGTGGTCCTTGTATTTATACAAGAGTTAGCTTGTATAAAGAAACAATGATGCCATGCCTTTAATTCTGTCAATTCATTTGTTTTTATATCTATTTCTAATCATTCAGTCTTTTAGAAATGATTGTGAGATATAAATTTAACTTTGTCTGTCAAAAATGACACTGTACTTTTATCTGTTTCACGAAGAAGCTCTGTAATCCTGGCCAGCAATATAACCTCTGAATCTAAGCTTTTACTTCTGTGAGATAAAGGCAGTGAATTAATTATTTTTTGAATTCCCATTCAGGTATGAGAGTTTATTGTGTTATTCTGTGATGGAATACTATCAGGGATACACAAGACTTCATAGTTACCATAAAATGTTCATAACAACATAGCAACATTTTTTCAGGGTAATTTCCCCCTTGATAGATACTCCCCAGTGCAGCAACATTCATCATTTAAATTGACACCTGCAAGCTCGAAGCCCAATTAAAAATGATTAGAAGCACAACAGAAAATATTATAAGGCTATATGTAGACACATTTGAAAAAAAATTGCAAGACTAGATTAAGTCTGCATTGCAAATGTCTGTATACTTTTCTATATCTCCTACAAAAATGAAAACATTTTCAGGTAAGGGAGCATAAATTATTCTTTTTTTGTTTCTTCAGTGCCTCATAAGTAGCATGAATATAATACCTGTTGAACGACTAAGTGAATAAATAAAAATAAAGTTTATATAATTTACATACACACACAAGGTCTGAAAATTAAGTTCACAAACTTGTTGCAAAGCTGTTGCTAACCTTTTTTGATATCAGAGGGATTATTCATTATAAATTTATATCAAATGACAAATGGTTAACCAAGTTTACTATTTGGAAGTGCTCAAAAGGCTGTGTGAAATAGTTCGACAAAAACAACCTGAACATTTTGCCAACAATTCATGGCTCTTGCATCATGACAATGCATCAGCTCACACGGCACTGTCTGTAAGGGAGTTTTTAGCCAGTAAACAAATAACTGTATTGGAACACCCTCCCTACTCACCTGATCTGCCCTTCTGTCCCCATGACTTCTTTTTTTACCCGAAGTTAAAGGAAATATTGAAAGGAAGACATTTTGAGGACATCAAGGGAAATACAATGACAGCTCTGATGTCCATTCCAGAAAAAGAGTTCCAAAACTGCTTTGAAGGGTGGACTAGGTGTTGGCAATGGTGCGTAGCTTCCCAACGGGAATGCTTCGAAGGTGACCATAGTGATATTCAGCAATGAAGTATGTAGCACTTTTTCTAGGATGAGTTCGCAAACTTAATTGTCTGACCTTATGTGTGTGTGTGTGTGTGTGTGTGTGCAGTGTGCTGAGGATGACAGGTAGATATAAATTTATCCAACAAAGAATGTGTTGAAACATTTTATTCAATTACTTCTATTTGATATTTGAGTGTTCTAAGCTATACATAATAATAATTTTAGGTTTTTAGGTACTGTAAGGAATTATAACAAGTAACTATCTCTCAGATCCAGGTTTTGTGCTTAAATAGGAGAGCTCCTAAAAGAGTCAACATACAGTCTTGTGAAGGACTGATACTAATTCCTGCCACATCAGTGTTTGTCTGCTCAGCTTTTATCTATAACTGGATCCCACTTTGTTCTCTAATCTCCACTTCCTTAGAGGAACGCAGGCTGTCTCACTGCATGTCTTCCACTGGGTTCCTTGCAGCAGAATGAGCCAAGTAGTTCTGCTGCTTCTGTCAGTTCTTGCAGACCCCAGAGAGGTATCAGACAGTAAAATGACCATTGCTATCAAAACGTTTGAATCATAACAGCCAGGCACATGCTAATTTCTTTGGAAAATTATTCATTCTCTTTTCAATTGTAAATTTATGTTAAATTAGAAAAACGTGATAGGTTATTTTCAAATATTATCAAATCAGTGACATAATCTATATACCATAATGGAGGTTTCTAATGTGAGAGTGTTATAAAACTTATGAACCTATTTGATTTAGCTTCTGAAAAATAATGCAGATCCATTAAAGAAAGAATTTCAGCCGTGCTTATAATTTCAATTTTAAAAGAGCTGCAGAGTTTCTTACAACAGGAGAAGCCACTATTATTTTAATATGGGCATTGTCCTACCAGTCATCTGCACATTTCTAAAGGCAAAATACAGACCGACCTTTCTTCTACACACTATCTGCTTTCCCTTCCTCTCCTCCCCCCAGCAATCTATTCATTGACGATGATGATCTTGAACATCGGGCCTACTGTTATACAGAAAACTAATTTAGTAATAATATGCAAGCCCTATAGCCTCCAGCAATTTTTCCTGTTTTTTTTTTTTTTTTTTTTTGCTTTGGGACTACCTTTAGAAAAATGTAGGTCAGATTTGCTGTGCTCAAAGAAATGAGCAGTTTTAAATAAACACTTTCTCATAAGTATTCTATACCATCTTAGCATTTAGGAGAAATATACAACAGTGGACCTTAGAAGAGAATATAAAAGATAATGACTCAGAGGGGCTAATATTTGCTTCTTAATTAAGCTTAAAAGAAAAAAGAGGAAAATAGTCCCACAGCTTTTTCTTGGTGAGATATCTTTGGATCATTTTGAAATTTATATATATATATATATATATATATATATATTTGTACGACCTCCACTTTTCCAGATGGACTATAGCTAGATGTAGAGAAAAGGCTTGTGGGTATTATGGACATAGAAGCTGAGGGACAGAGCTGTCAAAGCTACTTAGAGAAACAGAGAGGCTAGGACTGCCTTGTGATAATCAAATTTACCATGTGGTATTGCTAGCAACATTGAAGTCATTTGGACTCCTCTATCCCTTGTCTTGATATAGACATAATTTTAAATCTGTAAATTCTTTTATTTGTTTTTTGTAAGATATTTTATCTATGAACTATCTCTCAAAGTCAAATTCTCTCTAACATGTGCTCAAACCTTAACTCAGTAATTTCACTTAATCAACTTGTAATTAAACTGTAGTTATTGTTTTCTAACAACTAGTCCCCCCTGAAGTTACAACCATTCAATGACACCTTGATAATGTTATGAAGATGTTGTATTCCTCACATTTGTTTTCTTCATGCCATTTGCCAATTTAAGAAATTTCAAAAGTTTTATATGGTATAGCGAATCATCACAGGGCAAATATTATGTTATAAACACTTGCAATGTTTCATACTCCTTCTCCTTTTAAGAAAGGTCAGTCCTGAAGAAAATTTTCTATTCATTTTCCCCAGATCTGATCACTCTTCTAACTGACACAGACTGAAGAAGCAAAAAGGAAGCTAAAATACCTTACAAGAGATTTCACATTAATCATCCAGAGCCTAAAACCCCATCATCGTTTTCTTTCCTCACCTTCCACCATCTGTCTCACCCTTTATCTGTGGAAAACCCACTTTGCAAAGAGCTCTGAGCAGAGAGTGGAAAGTTGGAGACCTGATGGTAGGTGAGTGCCATGAAGGGCAGACCCATCCCTAAGCAAATTGGCACTGGTCATAACCAGTTGGACATTCTTTTATGAGCTGGGGTGTCTCTAGATACATCAGCACTGTTAGAGATGTCTAAAGCTTAATTTAGGAAGTTTTATTATAAAATATATTATGTATTACATTGCATCCCACATTTAACTTTGGGTCCCTCTATTCTGTCTCCCCAAGAAACTGTTAGTAAAACTCCACATTATCATTCTTCACACATTTCAGACTTAGCCTTCTTTGTGGGACCCCCTTTCTCAAGTCATGGCAGAAACTGGTCTCCAGGCAGGGTTTGGGTGATAGCACAGCTGACTCAAGGAGATACAATAATACTCTGAGATTTTGAAATCTATCATCAAAACTTGTGAACCTCAGGTGTAATAGTCAGCCATTCCTCTGATTAAATCATCATCCAGGAAAGCCAACCAGTGTAAGTCACCATATTGGCCAAGTTGGTTAGTCTTATCATGCAAGCAATTGGAAAATGTCCCCACAGGAGCTTTCATGGTTCTTGATATACAATTTAAAAGTCATAGGTAAATATGTTAACTGCTTTTGAGATAAAAATTCAGGACATGTGCTATTCTAAATGGAATGTTTATAGCAAAAAGGTAGGTACGTACGCCATTATATATTTTCAGTAGATTGAGAAAATTTAAGAAACATCCTGATAATGCCATATACATTCTTAAGGCAATGGGATCTTTCCTCAATGGAGAAAGAGATATGAAAAGTTTTCTGATGCATTAAAGATACTTGCTAAGCCTCCCAGGCTGGCCCTGGTCTTCAGGGTCCTGAGCTCAAGCCAATGGACACCAAATTTACCCCATGCTCCTAGAAGAGAAAGTTGTGGAAGTGCAGAACTAAGAATACAAAATAAATGCTTGAGTCTTAGGTAGAAATGCTGCTGAAATGTTACTGGAGTTACTGGGGAGGCAGGGTTAAAGAAAGCCTTGAAGGGAGAGAAACAATGGTGATTAAATGATAGCATACAAGCCTTAACACCTCTGTTTCTCTACAGGAAGCTCTAACTCAGTGGTTCTCAGTTATAGTTGTATATTATAAACTCTTGGGTGAACTTTACACTAAAACAAAACTTCAGTGCTTGCTTCATCTCACCTTAATTATATCTAAGTCAAGGGGAATGCTGCCTCAGTGTCCTCATGAATTTTTAAAAGTTCCCCAGGTCTATTCAACGTGCAACCAGGGCTGAGAATCACTGATGAACCACTGAAAGAGTACATGTTGAGAGTTGTCTTAATTTGAATGAAGCACTAAACTACAAGTTCCAGTCTTAAAATAAGTCCTCTGCCCACGTGTGCTGATACCAGAACCCTTTGTGGCCTTATGATAAAGGGTTGAGATGGGAGCTGCAACGATGATTAAACAATTTATACACAAATGTTATCCAACACGAGTAAACTTCACCAGGATCCTCCCAGTTGATAAATTTTGGGACAAAAAAGAGAGAAAGATTTTTCTTTTATTGTACCCAGAAAAGACCAAAAGTGAGGTCCTTAAGGCAGATTTGGGAAGTTGGGCACTAACCAGGAATGATTTACTCCTGGGGTTAGAATTTTAGTAATTCAGAACCTAGTGGTGGGCACAGGCAGATTCCAAGTTCCAAGTCAGAGGAGGATCCTGAAGCCAGCTGGGGCTCATCCCAGACTATTTACCCAGAGGCTCATGCCATTCTTGTTCCATTGCTGAAACTAAATTCCTCACTGAAAAAGTGAAAGCCACTGTCAATGCTATCATTTACCAAACTACTTGCACAGAATTACTTCAGTCATGCCTGTCTTCTTTTCTGTTTTATCCATTTCTGTGCTATTTTGTATATGTGTTACCATTTTGATAAGATGATTCTTCCCTTCCCTCATTCAGTCTTGTCATTAAAAATGTATTAGGTGTTTTTAATCCTGGCTTGTTACCTGACTTAATCCATTAATTGACTTCTTCATTCACCCACTTTTCACCTCGGTGTTCATTCAGCATTTATGTTGTCAATTTATGTGTTTCTCATGCATGTTCCTTGGTAAATGAGTACTTTATTTTCAAATGCCTTGCCCCATCACCTTTATACTAAACACCCTGGCTCTATCATTGCGATTCCTAGCTCCTCCCAGCTGCTGAGCATTGTAAGAGATCAAAGAGTAATTCTAATTGGTATTAAAGTCCTAGTTACCATCCGGCACCCAGATTTTCCTCCACTGCCCCTAGCATTCTTCATTCTACTCCTTAATCAACTCTTCTAAACCTCTATCACTGTTCTTAACCACACATGTTTCCCTTGTTTTTGATAACTTTTACAGTTTTGAGGCATTTTTCTCATGATTCAACAGAGATTAGGGGTGTTTGGAGGACAATCACAGAAGTAAAATGCATTCTCATCACATCCTATCAAAGGAGGGGTACTATCAAGATGACTTATCACTGTTGAGGTTAGCCTTGAGCACTTGACTTAGGTAGTTTTCGTCAAGTTTCTCCACTATAAATTTACTCATCCCTCCCACCGCCTACACTCGAATCTAAGAAGTCACTATGCACAGCCCACACTTAGGAGTTAGCCAGGTAAGCGCCACCATTTTGAGGGCAAAGTATCTACATAAATGATTTGGAAGTCTTCTGCATAAGAGAGTGTGCAAAAGCTTTTAATTAGCATCCCTACTTCTACTCATCTCCATGTTTTCTTTGTTCCTTTCTTCCATGTTATAGACACAGAGGTGATTTCAAAGCAGACACCTGTCCTCTGTTTAAAACCTTCCAATGGCTGCCCATTGATAGAAATATAAAATTCTAAGTCCTAACCTCAAAGTATGAAGCTCTACATACCCTATATATACCAGATGAGTGCATCTCAAATTGGTTCACCTGGGGATCCCCAAGTCGCTTTAGAGTGTGAGGGTGCCTGGTCCCCACTCTAGAGCTCTTCAACTTATTAGCAAAACATGCCTTTGAAATATTTAGTACATATTACCTTTTATTAATATAAAATATGTATTCTCACATAATTATCTTTATAAAAGCCATTGTCCCAATAATTATATGTATTATATTATTCATAAATTTTCTGGTTTTATTTTTCAGTTGATTATTTGGAGTCAGGAATTGCCTTTTGATATTTCAGAAGTATTGATTTGTTGGAAAAGCCATGACATATTTTTTCTGTTTTTCATTGCAAAAATGTGTCATGACTTTTCCAACAACCCAATACATGAATACATGTCATAAGCATTTCAATTTCCTCTCATTTCTACATTTTTAGTAAAGTGTTTCCATGGTGCTGAAAAAATGTAATTACTTTATAATCAAGAAATGTATTTTAATGTTGTTACAGACCTCTAGAGCAATGAAAACTTCTAATCTAAGATATCCCCCAGATAAATTATTATGAAGTGTCATCTGCATATGTTATTAATTTTCTCTTCATAATATGTGGCCTCATTTACCTATTCTAAATTATATTTATCATTTATTTGATTAATTGTGATATAATATTCACAAAATAGTTTATTAAAACATAAAATATAGATAGCTTACAATGTACATATATATATAAAGATACAAGGAAACTAGAGAACATTTTCTTAATATTAGAAAATAGTATACATAGCTATAGAACCAATGAATTTTGAAAATTAATTTATTTCTAAATTAATATTTTAAAATTAAACCTGGAAAATGAAAAAATGTTCACAGATTAAACTTGCATCACCAAAAGCCCCTATAAGATGGGGCAATATCTTCTTGAGTCAAATATATTTCAAAATCAAGTTTTGTTAGGAACTGGACATTGCTATTTTGGATATGATTTGATAACTTCATATTTTTTCTCTTTTTGGAAATAACTTCATTGATATTTCTGATTATTGAAATAATTTTTACTGTCAAAATAAGAAAATTGAAAAGTGTAAGAAAAGTAATTTCTCTTTAAAGGCATATCATCCACACTTGCTATCATGAAAAAATGTTCTTGTAAAAATTTATATATATATATATATATATATATATATATATATATATATACACACACACACACATGAATGTAACTATGTAAACGTGTATATACAGATATAGTGATAAAATATATGTTTATATATAAATATATAATATATACAGCAATAAGGTAAGGAACAGTTCCAGAGGCCAAACGTGAAAAGAAAGCCCATACGAGATCCCAGAGCAGAGGGAATAACCATGGCCCCCATGGGTCATGTCAAGTCAGACCTAGGTACTAGCGTCTTGAGGACGCCATAGAAATATGTTGATCAGAAGGCTGTGCAGCAACTGGTCCCAGCATGCCCCAGGAAGGTGAAGAGAGCCAGAGGTCTGAGGAGATTCGGTGAAACCAGTCAGTGTGTGACAGGGCCTTTAACGTTAACGCAAGTCCAAAGCCCAGAGGGAAAATGGGCGAACCAAATCTGGGAAGGCAGGTAGGATGGATCCAACACATGATAAACTTTAATGTTCAGGAAAATAATCTCAGAATGAAAGTCTGCAATGTGAGAATGAATATTGAGTATCTAAACATAGATTGACTATATAAAATATATGACGAAGTTTCTAATTTATGGTGCTAAAAAAAGGCAGAACTCTAGTACTACAAAATATTTTGATATAAATATAAAGCAAATATTGGCAGACTATGAAAATTTAGAACATCTATCATCGTATGTTGAAAATTTAACAAACTTCCATCAGTAGGAAAGATCAAATAGACAGACATTTCAGGAAAAGATATGTAAGATTTGAACAACACAAAACTACACACTTGATCTGCCGGACGCATATCTCCATAAACAGACATCACATCAGAAGCTCCTCGCCTTCCTTCTACCATACAGCCACATGTCTGTCTCCACCGGTACTCAAACTCTGCATCCTTGATATCTGATGCCTCACCTTTGCATCTAAAATCAATTCTCCATCCATACCCTGTACCATATCCTCTTCCCATCTTTTTTTCAGTAATGTAAGGGAACTCTTCAAAAGACAAACCCAGGCTTTTGTTTTGTTTTCTTTTGTTTTAGAGAGAACAAAAATGGTAAATAGATTGTGTATACTCATGTATTCATTTTTTATATGCACCGCTCATATTCCTTTCAGAGCTTCTTTTCTGAAACAATACTCATGCTGGAACTAAATTTCTCACCCCAAGCACTGACTATACATGATTGAGCAAACTTCTTAAAATGTCTTTCTAGTCTATTAAACACTAAAAAACAACAACAAAAAAAAACTTCACATGTTCTCAAAAAGAGTTATAGAAAAATAGCCAGATATAGACAAGTCAGTTTTAATTCACCTACTTTTCATTTGAATATTATTATATTTAGAGAATATTCCATATTTGTCTCATCTTCATATGACCATTCTACTTGCTCTTTAGATAGGAAATTTTCTATTATTGTAAATATTCAAATGAAGTGATAGACAAATCAGAAGTCACTTGTATTTGGCTTAAAGCCATAGGTAAATTAATTAATTCAACCTTTATTAAATATTTACTATGTGTCAAGCATTGTGATAAGTATTACTGGGAATACAAATTCAAATGATAGACAGTATGGATCAGTTACATATTGAGTTTGGAGGTTTGATTCATAGTGTTTAAAAGACAAATATTTATTCTCTCATATAAAGAGTCTGGAGAAAGGCAGTGCAATGCTGGTACTTCAGCTGTACAAAATCATTACGTTCTTTGGTTCCTTCTGTTTTCTTCCCCACCCCAAGGGATTTTCGTTATCAAGGTTACCTCATGGACCAAAATGGCTGCTGGAACTGCAGCTATTATAACTTTGGTCCAAGGAGCAGAAAGGCAGAAGGAGAAAAAAATTAAAGCATCCCATCCTTTTTACATGTTTTCCAGCAGTTCAACACAATGCTTTTCAGAACTTAGTTTCATGGCATAGTAGCTTTAAAAGTGAATGTACTCTGTAGGCTTCCAGTAGGGCTAATTATCTCAATGAATAAAATTGGGGTTCTATTAATGACTAGGAAAGAAAAAACATATGTTTTGGTAGGCAATCATCTGTCATTGTCTCACACTTTCTCCTTGTCTTCAAGGGATATAATATCTAGCAATGGAGATTCATAGACAAGATACAACAACAACAAAATGGGTAATGGAAACTTAGGAGCTATCACAAAGGCCTTTTCTTTGGTACTGTAAGTCTTAAAGGGTATAATAGTCAAGTCCACTCTGGAAAGTCATGAATAGAATAATTTGCATATATTTGTTCATTAATGGTATTAGATTCAAAGTGCCTCCAGTATATTGCAAAAATTGTCCAAAGGTGGAGAAGTTGGACAAATATTTTGGTATCAAGTATTTTACTTGCACTTTCTTATTTGATCTTCAAGAAACCCTGTGCAGTAATTATTTCAATTTCTATGATAGAGACATGGCTTTCTGAACGATAACAACAAGTTACCCAGGACTACATTTCTAGCAACAAATTTGAGTAGCATTGAAATCTAAGTCTTTCTCTCAGATTCTTTTATTTTTTCAATATACCATAAAGTATTGAAAGCATTCCAAACCAAGATGTAAAACGAAAACAACGCTCTCTGTCTTTTAGGGGAGTGCACAGTTAAAATTTATTTTTAAGGAATCCACCTAATTGTATATCCAACATCTAACATTTCAAGAGCTTAGATTTCAAATGCCTGTCTGCATGAAAGTCAGCATTCATTAAGCCCCTTCTGACTCCCCATATTTTTTCTGGCTTCTCAGCACCTTTGAACAACCTTGCCATGTTTTGCTAACTTTCGGACTCCCACTTCCCCAAGGTAGAAGCCAGGAAATGCACTTTCTCACTCTTCTTTGTGATGTAGCCCAGGACTGTGATTCAGGATTCCAACATTTTTATTTGCCCAAGTAAAGTCGTATTTGGCAGCATTTCACTTGTGTAGTAAGTGCACTCTGTGTAGGGTTCATTGAACTGATATTGAATTTTCAGGAGTGGTAGTGGTTATAATTTTGACTTCTGGTCCTAGTACTGATGTCAGTGTGATTATTAATGACAGCCAAATGGCAGAAGCTTTGTATTTTCACACCAAAGTAAAAACATGCAAAAACTGGTTAAGCTGAATAGGCGAAAATTAGGATAAAGACACAGAAACAGCATGATGTAATATAATGGAAAGTCCTCTTGAGAAAGTTCAGGAAACATCCTAGACTCTGGCTCTCAGACTAACACACTCATTGTATATGTATATATTTTGTCTTTCAGTTTCCTGAACCAAAACCAAGGAAAGTTGATCAAATGACCCACAAAGGTTTTACATTAAGTTATCGATTCAGGGGCCGGCCAAGTGGCGAGTTGGTTAAGAGCTGGCTTGGGACGCCAGCTCTATGCAGCAGGGCCCCAGTTCGGATCCCACATGAGGGCCAGTGACACTGCCCTCTACAGCTAAGATGGTGAACAACAGCTCGACCTGGAGCTGTGCTGCCGTGAATCGCCGGCGACGGCGTAGGCTGCAGCCCCTGCTACAGTGGGCTGCCATAAGCTACCACGTGTGGCCAGCAGCCAGTGTGAGTGGTTAGAAGCCAGTGTGAGCTGCCAAGAGCCGCCGTGAGCGGCTGTCCAGAGGCCAGTGACCGATCGGCCTCACCTGAGAAGAGCGCAATAATCACAATACCAACATGGGCCAGTGAAGCCACATCCTCCACAACTAGACTGAAGAACAAAAGAGCAGCAACTTGTCTGTTCCCCTTCCCCAGATTCCCCAGCGCTGTTCCCCTCCCCCAATTCTCCAATAAAATCTTAAAAAAAAGAGTTATTGATTCAAATATTTTCATGAAATATATGTATATTTGTGTGTGTGCGTGTGTGTGTGTGTGTGTGTGTGTGTACACACACTTGTAGTTATAAATTAATATTACCTATAGGATAGATAGAATTCAGGAATCAGAAAAATGTTACTAAACTATTTATTAGTATTTGACATTGAACCCATATATTAATCAACTCAATCCCTTTTTTATAAACATGGTTATATGAAACTTATATATAATAATACAATTCATATAAATAAAAAATAATTATAAATTAAATAAACATTAGTGTCCTTTTAGTTCCACAATTTCATAATCATCTTAATTAAACTGGACCCCATGCTACATTTCACTGCTTTTTTCTAGCTAGATATTTAGTACTGAATGAAAATAGAAAAAAAGAATGCATGGCAATAATAAAACCTCAGAAATCTTAAAATTGAAATTATCAAAAAGCACTTTAAATATATTTAAATTTAAATTTAAATAAATATTTAAATTTAAATTTAAATAAATATTTAAATTTAAAATTTAATTTATTTTAATCAATTTAAAATATTGATATAGTGAAAACTTTAACCAAAAATACACTGTAGTAGATGATTTGCAAATTTGTCATTTCTGTTATACAAGTATGTTGAGTGTTACTGAGTGCTTTTATCCTTTACCAGATATCTTAGATTATTTTATGTCACTTTGGAAGTGATTTTTTTTAATAAAATTGGATTATGTGATGGCTAACCTCAAGGAAAGTCAAAGCCAGCAAAGTATGTTTATTTCCAAACAGAAGTAAAAATGACTTTACCCTTCTGCAACGTTTCACTTTCATGCTTTTTATATTGGCTCAGTCAGGAGATACATCTCATTCACATTGATCATTATAGAACATGCCATCAGGATAGAAGTAGCAGAGTGTTCAAAAATAAATCAGCTAGACATCAATGAAAATCAAGCAGCAATAGTCTTTGAGTTTCCTACAGTCTGTAACACATATATTTATGTCAATTTGCAGGAATATATATAGATGATGTTAGCATTAACACAGGAATATTTGAGAAAAGAACTTGGTTATTAAAAAAGAATTTCAGCAGATATTGATTAAAGTAGATCATTTACCTACTTAATAATTATAACTTTTATGCACTTTCTTTCCTCTGAGTATACAATTCTAATCTTTCCTCTTTATTTACAAATTATTTTACCCATGGTATTTTCATGTTTTGCAGAATGTAATTCTGAGCATTATTGCCAAAATATCTTTAATTGAATTAGCCTGAGTCCTTATTCTTCTACAATTAGCTATTCCTGACTCTTGAGAGTTTCTTCTTATTTTAAAAATATTCTGTTGCCTTATTGTTTAACTGGCTATTAGTTTATTGTTTTTTTTTCTTTCAACCCTTCTTTCTTATGATTCATTACTCTTTGGTCAAGCTCAAATATTTAAAAATAAAAAGAACCAGTTATTTAGAAATCAGGTGTAACTGGTTAAAACTATATATTTTTTTTCTTCAGGTGTCTGTTCTTTCTTGAGATTACCTGTAATTACCTTGTAATTGGTAACACAAATTTCTAAAACATCAAAAATTTCTATAATAATCAGGGATTGCTTATTTTTTTCACGTTTACAAACAACAGGTAAAATTAATATTTGAAAAAGAATTATTTGTCCATTACAATCTCATAGACTAAATTAGATAAAAATGTGAAACTCAATAAAAACTGTAAATCCCACACAAATAAAGTATTCCTGTTTTTATGGCTCTTTTAGTTTATGATATACAGGGACATACAATTCTCCATAAAATCTTCATAATATTCCCAATGGAACATACATCTGTTCTCTGTTTTGCCAGATATGTTGAGAAGCAAGGGGGGAAAAAGGTGTCATTTTCAATTTTGAAAAATGTATCTTGAAGAACATAAATAACAGAGACAATAAAAGTATTCAAATCCTATTTAGTTTCTCATTTTTTTCAAACACATTTATCTTTCAAATGAAAAAAAAAGATTACAATAAAGAATAAAATTCAACAAATAAGATAAGATAAAATTTAACTGGGTCAATGAAGACTACAAATAGATTCATGCCTTCAAATAATTACTACTGAGAATACTGAGAGAATTTATATTTTTAGTATAACATCCTAATTCCTCATTCACAAAAATGTTCAATGTAAGTAAGGATGTTGGAGAACAGATCTTCACTGGATAACATGCATCATTAAATGCTAAATGAAAGCATAGAACAACCCAGAAAAGAAAACTATGCCTCGAGACCATACAAGTCATGTCTGAAATTTTGCAACAAATCTAAACCTTGATACCATAATTACATTACTACTATAAGATAACAAAGATGGCTATGATATAGGCTATCAGATAGTATAAAATATTGTGGGATAAGATATTAGTCCTAACACTTGTTGAATGTTAGTCCAAAGTGCTGTGAAGCATTTGATGTATACATTAGATTTAACATGACAAATTTAAATAGTCAAGAAAAAAAACTTTCAAATCCATTGTGCTATTTACTTAAAGAATATATGCTCAATTTGTTTCCAGTTAAGATGGTAGAGTATATAAATGCTGTGCTCACCTCTTCTCAGGACCACATCAATTACAACTAAACTATAGAACAATTATTATTGAGAATCACCTGAAGTCTAGTTGAATGGAAGCCATACAACTACAAACATACAGAAGTCACTTCGAAGCTGGTAGGAGGGGCAGAGTCACAGAGTGGGATGGTCCCATACCTGTGTGACCATTAAAAATTGGGAGGGATATCTCAGCTGTGGAGGTTCCCACCTGAGGAGCAAGAAGTCCCAGCCCTTCCCCAGGCCAGGGTTCCAGTGCCGGGGAGAGAAGTCCCCATAATTTCTGGCTGTGAAAACCAGCAGAGGTTGTGGCTGAGTGAGACAGAGGCCAGCTGCATTCCCAGATGCTCCTCTTTAAGGGCCCATGCATGGACTTACTTGTTTATGGACTCACTTTCGCTGAACTCCAGTGTTGGGGCAGCAGCTCAAAAGGTGAAAGATGACACGGACATCCAGGGAGGAACTGAGTTGTCTTGGTTCAGGGGGAGGGCTGGAAGGACAGCTTTCTGCAGACAAAAGAGCAGGCGGCAGTAATTATTTCTTTGTTGAGACTGCCCCGCCCCTGCATGCAGATGCACGCACAGATGCACACACTCAGACACCATATCTGAGTCTCAGTCAAACTGGCTATCACCTTACATTTGCACCACCTTAGTGATTCCTAGACCATGCCCCATCCAACTTTCAGGCATACCAAAGCTGCTTCCAGTGGCTTTTCCATATAAGCATCCTGCCTAGCTCATGCTGTGAACTTGCCTAAAATCTCCCAAGGGTTCATAAAACCCAAATAAGCGGAATGTAGCTTCAATGTGTCCCATACCACTGGCTGAGTAACCTCAAGCTTGGTACTAGCAACAGTCAGCCCTGGTTTGCAGGTTGACCTCTCAAGGCACCTCCAAGAACAGTGTGGGCAGTGGCTATCTCTGGATTGCTTTGTGGTTCATGCCAGGTGGTCCTGGCAAGGGCACAGACAGTGACTGAACTTGGCCTGCAGCAAGTCCCCTCCCAGGAGGCCCCCGACCAGCAGTCTTAGTGGTAAGCTTCAGACTGGGCCAGGCCACCACCCGGCCACCTCTAAGAATGACACACCCAAAGGGTAGACAAGGCAGGCACCAGAGATCCACTAAAGCAAACCCTTCTTTGTAGGGTCAGTCTCTGCACCACAGCTCCTCCACTGTAGTCATGGCCAGTCCTCACAACCAATCAGCCTGAGGGTCAATCTCTCCCAGTGATGTGCAAACAGCAATCAAGTCTCAACTGCAACAGGAGGGCACACACAGCTTACAAAAGGGACACACCTGGAGCACTCAGCTCTGGTGACCAGGAAGACTGCGCCACTGGGTCCCACAGGACATGTACTACATAAGTCCAGTCTCATAAGACCAAGAGGCATAGTAGCCCTACACAGAAACAAACACAGGGAGGCAGCCGAATGGGGAGACAGGGAAACATTTCCCAAATAAAAGAACAGAACAAATCTCTAGAAAAAGAACTAACAAAATGAACACAAGCAATCTACCAGACTCAGAGTTCAGAACACTGGTTATAATGATGTTCACTGGTCTCAGGGAGAACTTCAACAAAGACATTAGAAACATAAAATTGGAGATAGACAACATAAAAAAGAACCGGTCAGAAATAAAGCCTACAATAACTGAAATGAATAATATATTTGAGGGCATCAACAGTAGATTAGATGAAGCAGAGGGTCGAATCTGCAATTTAGAAGATAAGGTAGCAGAAAATACCTTATCAGAACAGCAAAAATAAAAAAGAATCCAAAAAAGTGAGGAGAGTTTAAGGGACCTCTGTTACAAGATCAAGCGTACCAACATTTGTATCATAGGGGTACCAGAAGGAGAAGAGAGAGAGCAAGGGACTGATAACCTATTTGAAGAAATAATCACTGAAAACTTCCCTAACTTGATGAAGTAAATAAATAGAGGTGGTACATATATACAATGGGATATTAGTCATAAAAAAGAATTAAACTTTGCCATCTGCAACAACATGGATGTACCTGGATGGTATTGTGCTGAGTGTAGTAAGTCAGACAGTGAAAGGCAAATGTCATATGATTTCACTTATAAGTGGAATCTAAAGAACAGCATATGCAAACAAAATAGAAACAAACTCATAGATACAGCAAAAAAAAATTGATGATTGCCAGATGGGAGGGGAATTGAGACTGGGTGAAAAAGGGCAAGGGATTAAAAAAGTACAAAATGGTAGTTACAAAATAGTCATGAGTACGTAGAGTATAGCATAGGAATACGGTCAATAATATAGTAATAACTGTGTATGGTATCAGATGGGACTAGATTTGTTAGGGTAATAGATGGAAGGGGGTTTGAGGACAGGGTGAAGAAGGTGAAGGCATTAAGTACAAATTGGTAGTTACAAAATAGTCATGGGGATGTAAAGTAAAGCATAGAGAATATAGTCAATGATATGGTAATAACTATGTATAGTGCCCGGTGGGTACTAAGCTTGTCAGGGGGATTCACTTCTTAATTGTAGAAATGCCTAACTACTATGTTGTACACATGAAAGTAATAGAAAATAATATTGATTGTCAACTCTACTTAAAAAATTAAAAAGCAGGGGAAGGTGAAGGGGAATAAGTGGTTCAAATTTCCAGGTAAAAAACAAATAAGTCATGGGAATGTAATGTACAGCATGGGGAATATAGTCAACTATATTGTGTGAGAGCACAGTATGGTGTCAGATGGTTGCTGGGTTTTTTATGGTGATCATTTCTTGAGGTATATAAATGTTAAATAACTATTTTGTACATCCAAAACTAATATAATATTGTATATTAACTGTATTTTAATAAAAATATTTAAAAAGAGAAGATATGCTTTAAACTATCAGGTAGAGTAATAAATGATCTTTAAAAACCTTTTTAGAATATATAGCAGGTAAAGAAAGATTATAAAGTCTAAACTCCAAAATGGTGACTCGTTCCTGATGCTTCAAGTATTCAATGATTTTAATATAAGCTCTCTTGATGGCTACCACTCTGCAGCCTTACTCAGGTCTTCTATACTAGGAGTCACTCTGACAAGAGCACGAGATTTATGTGTATTATAGCTACTAACTCTTTCTACCAGCTTGCTACTAACTAGCCAGTACCTCTAACTAGCTGCGTTCTTACTCTCCTGTGTTCAGTTTCTTATCTTAAAAATTATGGGGTTAGGTTGGTTGGCTTTTAAGTATAGTATATTTGCCCTCCAAAATTATTTGGTTCTCTGCTTGCAAAATCCAACCAGACCGATTTTCTCAGGGAATTCTAATGGCAGGTGGCCTCTAGCTTTTATCTGCAACACCAGAGAGGCTTATGCTAGCTGCTCTTCATCCTGTTATGTGAGGAAACTTAGCTTTTCATAGGAACTTACCAGAAAGCATTTAGTCAGGGATTCTTCTGTTTTGCTTTCCAAGAACACAAGAAACCGGAAATCCACAGACAAAAAAATGATTCTTTTCAACTCAGTTTTGCTTTTTCTCCTTTGCTGGAGCCAAGTAAATAAAACTCAAAGGCAAGCATGGGCGTCTTGGTCCTGCCCTGGTTTGATGGCAGTTTTGCCTTATCAGAAAAGACCCAGAGTGAGTTTCCTGCATGATCGCTTTGCGTTTTCAATTCCCCACCTGCTTCTTAGGATATGTGTAAAATATATTTTGCTTCTGCTATCTTCAGTTTTAGAATTTTCCCATTTCCCATTTTTTAGCTCATAGAATTTTAAAGTAGCCAATCTTTTTCCTTAATGAATATTTTAAAATAATTTGAATATTCAAAATATAGCAAAATAGTTGAAAGAAAAGTTTTTCACATAAAAACAAGAACATGTTTTACAGACTTCACACTTCTTTTTTTCTTTTTTTTTTTTTTTGCTTGCTTAAATCTAAATTGACTTTTGGGTATAGACAGAAACCTAGCAACCAGATGTCTGGATTTTTCACTTTTATTTTCTAAATTGTTTAAATTGAATTGTCACTTGGTGTCATGAGCCTAACTTCTGATAATATTTAGTAGTCTGCAGCAGTAATTTTGTAAATATTTTCTGAACAGATTAGAAATTAGTGTAACATTGAAAAAGTCTAATATGTCCCAAGAAGTAACCTGTATACCATACCAGTCTAATTAAAACACCTGAATCACAGAGTAATTTCAACAAAGGAAGCTTCATATAAAAAATATTAAACTATGCTAGGTATGCAGACAAAGTTAACAGGCCTGGACTATTATTCTTAGAAAGACATGTTTGCAGGATTGGTCTTTCACTAGAATCTAGGAACTTGGATTTCAGGAGAGTTTTCACCATTCCCTGATAAGAATGTCTCACTGTGCCTAAACTGTTATGCAAACAGCATGTTTTATGTTGAATACCTTCTTTCCTCTGGGAATCTGGAATGTTGGAATATACCATGTGGAGGGTGCCTATGTGACAAGATGCTAATAAAATCCCTGGCCACTGAGTTTCTAATGAGCTCCCTGGTAAACAATACTTCACATGTGTTGTCACTACTTGATGCTGAAGGAATTAAGTGAGTCTGTGTGACTCAATTTTGTGAAGACTCTTGTAACCTCCTGCCTGATTCCATGTATAATACTTTTTCCCTTTGCTAATTTTTCTAGTGTCCATTTCCTTTAATAAATCATAACCATGAATACAATTGTATGTTGATTCCTGTGAATTCTTCTAGTGAATCATGGAAATTGGGGATAGTTTGGGAGACTCTTGACACACTATGTTACTATAAAAATGTAAAAAGAACTCTGAAGTATACCCTAGGACAGAGAGAAATACCTCAAAGGGGAAAAAATTTGGAAGGGAGGCTCTGTACTTGAAGCTGGGGTTCTGACTTCATTGAAGAAGATAGAATTGCAGCCAAATTGATGGCAGAGAATTTTGCTGAATGTCCATGGCTAGATTTTATTCATAGTCACTGGGCACACCAGAAGCAACATTCCAGAGCTTAGACAAGACAAGGTTGGTACACAGACACATAGTGAGTCTTGTAGGAGTCTTGGAGCTCGTGTTCTGAAATGGGTAGACAGAGGGAAACAATTTTTGAGGTCCAGTCAAGCTGAGGCTGGTGTGTAGGAATACAGGTGGAGTACAGACAATGTAGGCACGAGTTCTGGATTGTGCAGTGCCTGAATCCGGAGGGCCGTGGCTCCAAGGTCATAGAGGGACTACTTACTCTTCCTTCATTTGTATTTACAGAGAATATCCCGTACCTCGCCATACAGGCATGACTGAAGTTCCACGCAACAGGAGCAGCAAAGCAATAGTAGCACTTTGGAACCAGAAAGAGAGCCTCCACTTCTTTCGGCAATGCCCCTCCAGCGCCCTCTACTGACAAAGCTTAACATCATATTCACTGTAAAGAAGATGCTGAATAAACTCAGGTCATTACCTCAAATCAAATAGTGAAACATGAATTTGCATCTGAGAAGCAATAAATTGATAACTGGCTGACACATGCAGTGAAAGCATCTAAGAAAACACTACACAAACTTCTTCTGAGCATTTTAAATTTGATGTAAATCAAACCAGACCACACATTATTTCTATTCTTGCAAATAAATACTAAAATACATTTATATTTTCTCTTTGGTCCAGGTTTAATACTCTTCTTGAAGTACTCATTATTTTCCCAGAGATAGTATGCCTTTGACTTGTTCATGTATTTTTTAAATGGTAAATAGAACTGCAGGATAATAAATATACAAGTAATTTAAATTCTAAAATTGTTTGAAAGTCACTAGTTTTTTTCTTGTTTCACCGTGTATAGTAAATTAGTACTCAGTGAATGTACAATAACACAACTCATTTGGGATAAAAAGACAAAAAAGCACTACTTAATTTTAATCTTCATTCTGCTTGTTTACTATCCACATTTTGCTCAATTGGAGCAATACAATTAGATTTCAGTCTTATTTCTCCATTTTGTTCTCCCAGGCTACACTGAATATTGAAATTAGAAAAAAAGTGTTAATAATTTCCTCTTTTTATCATGAAAATGTTCCTGGTCTTATTAAATTGGTGACCTTATTTCTTAACAGAACTTATATTTCCAACTTAAATTACCTTGTAGTACAACCTAATGTCCCAGGCAATGATGCTGTACCTGTATTTGTGTCAAATCTAATTATGAAGGCTTGATTTGTGTAATGTGCAAGAAATTATTTCCACTTTCCCTACCATGCAAACAGATCAATTTTCTCATTAGCCCTTTCCATCAGTTCTAATTGCTTTGAGCTTATGCTTTTCATATTACTTTGTTTCCTAGCCAAATTTGGTTTTTAACTCATGCATGGACAGATTTACTACATTTTAGGGGATTCATTAACATTGCCCAATAAACTATGTATGCCAGTGATAATGCAAGGTTTTATCATTTCCTTTATTATCAATTATTTATATTGCCCCATCATAGTCTTTGTACAGTTTCTAATAGATTTATTTTTGCCTTTTGCTTTGTCAGAATTTAGAAAAGAACAAGTAAGGAGATGAACTGCAAAGTAGGTGACAATAAAAGATGAAGAGGACATGGGAGGTATAACTCATTCTAGGAGCAAAGTTTTGGATAAAAGACACTAAGGAGAATTTTTCAGGCTCTATGCTCTGACAAAAGGAGTTATGTGGTGGTGCATAATTTTCCCATAGATCTTTTGTTCTTTGATGTGTTTGATGCACAAATAAAAAATGTGGGTTGAAAGTTTGCAGAGTGGAGTTTGTGTGTTTACAAAGGGGGCTGTAAAATGAATATGCTGATGCAAGTGAAGTCAAACATGCTGTAGATAATGGGCACTATTAGGAGGATATGCTCAGAAAAGGGTTTTCAGAATCCCACGCACTTCTGTGAATGCCAGGTTTTGTTTATTGTCTGCGTGTAACAGCCATTCACCAAGTGCATACTCAAAGCACTTTCAAATAAAATGCTCTCTAGTAGAAAGGTTGATTCTGTTTCATCAATGGAAAAATTGGAATAGTGTTTACATGATGAAAACTGAGAGTACAAGTTTGGTGACCTTTTCCTTTAGTTTTTTTGAATTTCAAGACCCTGCTGCTCAAACAAGATGGTAATAAAATATTTTTTTACCTTCTTTGTAGTTTCACTAGAAACTCTCATGTATTTTCTGTTAAATCTTCTTTTCTCAGTCTGCCTCTATGTGTATATGTAGAATTTTATCCTCAGGATCATGAGGATAAAACCAAAATACTTCCTGTTAAAGTTCCAAACTACATAATTCCTAGAGTAAAGACTGATCTCTACTTTTTCCTCCAACAAAATCCTTTAACTTCCCAGTGAGGAATGAGGGTCACGGTAAGGTCAAAAATTGTTTGTGCTGACACTGCTACATCTGAGGACCACCATAGCCCAGTGTATGGTGATATTTAAGAAAGAAATATTTGTTGTATGGAAAAGCAAGTGAAAGCATAAACAACCCTACCGTTTCTACCTTAACTTTGGGACTTGTTTTCAAATGAAAATATTATGGTTTTCCAGAGCCTGACTGTCAAAAACAAATCTAAATTTGAGATATACTTTTTCCAGTTACCTAGTCACTGCTGCCAAATAGCATTCTTAACCTGGATTTATGCCTATTAAGGCTCAAATGTGGCTAGAGCAAGACAATCTTCTTGCCCCATAGAGACAAATTCAGGAATCAATCTTGGACTTCTGACAGATGTACATTATGGAAAAACAGACTATTGATTTTATTGGACAGAGATTGTTTCTTGGGCCAAAGAGGTTCTCATCTTTATGTGAAACAGTGCCAAACTTATAGCCTTGGATATCTAAGATTGTCCAGGGCCCTGAGGCATGTTTTAGCCTCATCACAGGGATAGGCTTACATGTAAGGTGACCATATCATTTGCCTTTCAAACCAAGACTCTGCTAAGTATGGAAGTGGTGCTGCTGCTGATGACATTGGAAAACAGTTGAATACCAGGATTATTTTGCAAACAGGAATCTGTGATCATGTTCTCCATGGGAACACTTTTCTCCTAGTTCAAGTTTCCCGGGCAAGACTTATCTGCGGAAGTAATAACATCTTGACTCTTTGAGATCCTTTATTCCACTGAAGTAGGACCAGGAAGTTGCTGACTTCTGATAACATGGTTCTGATTCTGTTTCAGACAAATTTCACACAGTGATTACTAGATTGGGCCTTTCCCCTTAGTTTTGTTCTCTTGGTATCAATAGGCCTTGTCTGTTTCATTTGCCAAACTATCCCAAACCCCGGTGTGCTGAGTAGCTATTGATTAGATGAATATGTCAAGTATATTACTTATTTGTATCATAATATTTCTAAAGCTAAATGCTGGTTTTTCCTACTCTTTGAAGTGTTATTTTCTCTTGTTTATACATGAAAGAGGAGTGGTCTTAAATTAGATGTTGCCCTTTTCACTTGAAGGCTTCTCCTCCAAATTGCGTGTTCTTACACAACGACCATGTGACTGTCTACTAGCATTTATGAAGGACCAAAGAGTTCTAAACTCATCTTAGTGAGACTTCAGAGCTTCAGTGGAGGACGGTGGTGACACTGGAGCATGGTTCATTCCCGTTGTATGGCTCATCCTATGTTTTTCTTCACAATACCATGACATAAAATTACACGGCAGTATTAACATTCACTAAAAATTTAGAACAAAGAAAGTGAATCAGAGTGCATTTTAAAGCCATGTACCACTATTTGCTACCTCTTATCTATATAACTTTCCAGTGGAAAGTCAATTGCCATTTGTTTGGACCCAGTTAAATTTTTAGGTAGGAAACTTCTTAGTCTTCTTTTCAATGAAATGTGTATGTGCTGGGGCCATTGGGTGGTGGAAGTGTCAGGTAACATTATACATAAAGCAAAGAGGATGGAAAGGTAGAAAGAATATGGCATTCAGTTAAGAGATAATACAAAAAGTACAGTGTTAAAGCATATAATCCTACACACACACACACACACACACACACACACACACACACCAAATTTTTAGATTCTCTTTCTGGTTGGAGGTGTGATAAATACCAGCATATCAAAATGATGAAATGAACAGTTTTTTCTTGTTCTTGGGCAAAATTTATTCAGCATTACTATTGAGTTATATGGATATTAGAACTCCAGATATATCACTACACTAATATTGAATCCCTATTGCACGTGGGCACACATTAAACATTTGCCATTTTAGCTACGGTAATTTCATTTTCTCAATCAGGAAGTGGTTACTCTGAGCATAGAAGACACTTATATATTATAAGATATAAAGTTATAGGTGACTACAATGTGAATGTTCTAAAAATGAAAAATATAATTACTGATTCTGTCATTTGAATTTGGATATTTGTTATGATCATCACTCTGAGCAGAATGTATTTGCAAGCTGACCCATGTAGCCATCATTTTTCTAGCTAATAGTTTTCTGAATTTGTGTAAAATGTGTCATATGATCTCAATTTTATTAGTAGCAGTATACGTGTCTCCTGCTTCATAGATCCTAGAAAAGCAAATACTTCTAGCCAAAAGAATGTGAAGTCAGTCTTTGGCAGCAAATTTGGATGGCATCTTTCATTTCATGAAAAGGTTTCCATGGGCGTAGATGGAGACAGCTGGAGGCAACAATTGAGATCTAATTCTATCATTAATATCAGGATGGACACCTTTTGATGAACAAGGAATGGCATGCTGAGTAATAAGGAAATTGTAACTCTTATCAGAGTGTGAAATTTAACAGTGACTCCTCAGGATTTCCCACCAGTTGAGTAATATTTTTCATCAGGACTCTAACTTGAATGAGGTCTCTATTCAGAATATTCTTTATTTTAACCAAGGATCAATGCCTATTTACTAACACACACAGATCATGACAATCTGCTCTCTAAATTGTTATCAGGACATCTTGTGAAGGGACACGTTTATTTGCTTTTTCTTGTTTTCAGGTGGAGGGACCACCATCTGAGTAATTTGGTTGGTACTACTTTGATTCTTCTTGCCTTCCTCTTCAGAGAATGGTTAGTTCGAAAAGAGGAATTAAGCTTACTTAGTCAGATTCTTTTCTTTTGTTTTTGTTTTTGGAATATGCCTGTGTGGTGGAAACACACTTTTCCTACTGCTTCGTGCCCTAAGTTTTATAGAAACAGTGTTAGTGAAGGCCAGTGATTGGATGGTAATATTCTTTCAGGGCTACACTGAGGGCAACCCCATTTGCTTAAGAGACCAAGTCATGCCATACGATCTAGCCTTTGTCACTATAAAGGTGATGGGCAGATTTCCTTGACTGACTACTATCAGTCTTTCAAAGGTTTCATAGCAGTTGAGCAATTAAGGATGGCAATGACAATGGTATATATTTGATCCCATAAAATACTAACACTTCTCCACAGTTTGTTTCTCTTCCATAGTTCTTAAAGCTCTTTAATAAATTGTAATATAATTTCTATTATCTAACATCTTAAAATTTCTTGTGAACTAATATGATATTCTGTGCCATAGAAGAGGATTACATTGAAACCTAATGCATTATTTTCCTTGGTATATCTGTTAGAGTTTAATATTTAGTCACAGCAAACACAGTATGTATATTGTGTGTGTGTGTGTGTTAGTTAACCTCTCTCTCTCTCTCTCTGCATATATGTATATATATGTATATATATATATATACACACACACAAATATATGTATATACATATAAACACACACACACATACACACACACACACACACACACATAAACGTAGGGTACTGGTAAGACTTGTCTGATGTCTCATTATTGTATTTTTTATAAGTTTGAAATCATCAACTTAATATATCAACCAAAATAAGTTTTTTTGTGCGACAACTTCACTGAAAGATTCAGATTGACATTTAAAAATATCTTGAACTAAACTACCAAGATACATTAAGAAAGAGAAAAAAAAAAATCAAAGCCGAGATAGAGCTTGTGAAAGGCAGAGTAAATCCTTTAGGATGATTAGTTCAGTGAAATGTTAAAAGAATCTTTTGTGTGCGTGTCAGGTCTCTTGCTAGTCTCACACTAGTAATTTGAATTCAGTTCATTATAGCCACTGAAGTACCTTAGCAGAGACTGGAAAGAGAAGTAAAGAGCCAGAAAGAAAGAGCAATAACACTTAAAGGATGCAGTTGCTCTCATAATTCTCCTCCAGGTAACTCAAACAAGCGCCTTGCAAATAAATGGCAACGCAGGGCTCTGCTCCATTCGGTGCGAATGAAAATTCATAAGACACAGGAGCCCTCCATGAGTTCCCTCAGTGAGCCTCAAACTGAATATTCCAAAGATGTAACTCATTTCTGTCTTTGTTGCAAGAGCTGATTTTTCCATTTGAAGTCAAGGAGAGATACTTTTTAAACCAATGAAATCTGACACCATCGCTGACTTTTAGCGTAATAAGTGTAGTCCCATTTTGCTAAGAACACATGGATTTTTACATACTAGTGACATGGTTAATGGGAAACTCATACTCTTTAAACATTTTACCTGTTTAGTGTAATTTTCCAATGGCAACATAGTGCATGGCGTTTTCTGAGGGGCCTGATTATGTATTCATCTGGCTCTTTTCATTGCAAACTTGATATTCAAGAAATACTTCAATGATAAATAGATCTAAATTATTTGTATGCAAAAGAAAAGGAAAGGGGCTTGGGGTATGGGCTCTGGAATTAGACAGACATGAACATAGGACTAAAATTACAGCTTCAAATCTTACTAATTGTGTGACTGTGGCAAATTAGTTAACCTCTCTATGCTTCATTTCCTAATCATTACAATGGGAATAATATTAGTACTAACCTCATAAGTTTGTCTGAATATAAAAATAAATAACAACAACTCATTACCAAATGGTATTCAGTTGTACATCAAACACTAAGACAAGTGCATTTTGTGATTTAATTTAATCTTCACAGCAACTATTTGAGAGTATATTAACTTTTCTAACTAGCCTACAGTTTTGTATGTTGTAGCTGTCTCTCCCATGCCAATTACTCCCAAATCCTGACTCCTAGTTCAAAATACTCTTCTGAGCTCCAGACCTATATATCTCACTGTTTTCTGCATTGTTTCACCTGGCAGACTGCCAAGCACATTGATGGCTACATGCACCCGACTGTACTCATCATCTTTAATCCTATCCTGCACAATCCCTTTGTTTATCCTGTTTTCCTTGGTAAAGGGTACCACCATCCAAACAATGCTTATGTCATAATTCTAGAAGTTATTCAATTAAAAAATATGTTGATTTACCTTAAATCCATCATTCACCCCCCCCAACTGTCCTAATTATCTGACACCCTAACTATTTTTATGGTTTCCTAACTGGCCTTCCTGCTAAGAGTGTTGCCTCCCTCCCACAAGTCTCCTAATCTATTACCTATATTGCAGTCAAAGGAATATTTCAAAAATGCATATGTGATTATATTACCCTATTGCACAGTGCCCTTAATTTTCCTTTGGACAAAGATGAAAACACTTTACATGACCTATGGAGCCCTGCTAGATTAGAGCCCTGCTAATTTCTGCAGCTTTATATTTACTTCATTAGGTGCTCACTGTCTATAACTTCAGTCATAATAGTCATGTTTCATTTCTTAAATGCATCTTCTCCTATATTGTCCCAAGACCTTCACTCATACTTTGCCACTGCCTGCAATACTCCCCCTTCCTGAAATCACTTAGCTAATTGATGCTTAACTCTCAGGTCAGGGAATCGGTTATTCCTCCCCTATATGCCTGAAGTACTTTGTACTTCTTTGAGCTCTCATTGCATTTGAAAATACTGTAAGTGTCTATATCATCTGCTAGATTTGATTGTAAGCTCCCTGATGACAGTGGACATGTCTATTTTCTCACTGTAAATCCAGCACAGTGCATTGTTGATTGTTCTTTGTGGGTGCTCAGTTACTCTCTCTCTGGAATCAGCTGAGAGTCTAAATAAACAGACATTTTTAGTCTGATACATTTACCCCCAAGGTGCTAGGAATTAGTTTTGAGCTCAAGAAAAATAGAGACATAGAGGTGGAGATAGATAGAGATAGAGAT
>NW_017732429.1:531377-534726 GCF_001890085.2 Hipposideros armiger | reverse complement strand
CTGAAAGCTGTAAATTTAGGAGACTTTCCTGAGAATTAGCCCTTAGCTGCACATGACAGGCAGGGATTCTGTCTCTCAGCTCCTGAAACTATCTCTGTTAGTCTGCTAGGGCTGCCATCACAAAATACCAGAGGCTTGGTAGCTTAAACAATGTACATTTCTTTTCTTGCCGTTCTGGAGGTTAGAAGTTCAAGATCAAGGTGCTAATGTGTTTGGTTTTTACAGAGGCTTCTCTCCCTCTTTGTCGTCTGTGTGAGTGCATATCTTGACCTATCTCTTCTTATGAAGAACCAGTCATATTAAATGAGACCTCACGCTTATGCCCTCATATTACCTCTTTAAAGGCCCTATCTTTACATACAGCTTCTTTCTGAGGTACTGGGATTAGGAATTCAACGTGTGAATTTTAGGGAGATGGACGATGTTTAGTATATAACACCATCCTTTCCTTGAATGTATGAAGCTATGCTAAGGGCTATGGGGATGATTAACTGGAACTGGTCAGTCTCAGACAGTGAAATCTTTACAGACTCAAGGTAAAACTAGCAGTGTTTCATGTCTTTGCTTTTTTCATCAGTGGCAATGATGAAAGCAGGAACAACCACAGTGACTGTTTCCTGGACTACCCGCTGGTGGTCCCACTACTTCAAACAGTTGAGACAGCCAAGGCAAGAATTTTAGATAGATTGACAATTTCTTGGGACTAATAAAGAACTGGCATTGTAGTATCTAAACTTGAAATATGCAGCTGACTTATTGCTCTTTTATTTACAAGAATTAAATGGATTGAGTCTCTCACATGTGTAAAAAAAGCCTGAATGTGGCAGACTCTTTTACTGACAATTTAAGTCATTTTCCAACTCTTCCTTTGTCACACATTTCCCCCTCCCATCTCTTTTTGGTAAAATAATAACTCTGTTCAGAAATGGGTATTCATGTGCTTTGGTGAAAACTAATCCTTTCATATCTGTGAATGAAAACATGCCTACTATACACCAATCATGGAAATTGTTTTTCTTCCAGTTAATTGATGGTTTAGAAAGGGCAACCATTTCTTATGAATGAGACATGAAGAAATGTCTGCTGAATGTAAGTATTGGGACTGGGTTCTTCATTCTGAAAATGAGAAAACAAAGTAAAGAGTTATTTTCACGATTCTGTATCTAATTATGTTGAGAAGTTGACATCTGCCACAGTAGCCATTTTGCAAATATGTGAGAACTGGCAGAAGACCAAGTTTACTGGGTTGAACGATGCCTCACCCCAAATTCATGTCCACTCAGAACCTATGAATGTGAACTTATTTGGAAATAAAGTCTTCACAGATGTAATCACATTAAGATGAGTTCATATTTGATGACAGCAGGATCTAATCCAATGACTTCTGTCATTGTAACAAGAGGGAAATGCAGACACACAGTACACAGGGAGAATGCCATGGGACGGATGAAGCAGAGGTTGGAATGATGAAACTTCAAGTCAAGGTACATCAAGGGTTTCTGACAATGAAGTGGGGAGAGGTAAGGAATCATTGCTCCCTGGAAGGAGCATGGCCCGATCAACACCTTGACTTTGGAATTTTAGCCTTCAAAACAGTGACAGGGTAAATTTCCATTTTTCAAAATCACCTAGTCTGCAGTACTTTGCTATGGCAGCTCTAGGAAACTAGAACACCAACGCAGCCCTCTGGTAATGGCAGGGTGAGAAATCAGAGAGAATCTGGGGCTTTGGTGACGCTAGTGAGCCCAGGATGAAACTACTCTACCTCTGGTATTATTATTGAAGGAAATTTTTTTCTTCTCTTTTAGCCAGTTCTAGCTTTTGCTGTTATTTATCCTTGAGGCATTAGTAATGCTATACAATGTCGGGGTACTGCAAACATTTGGGGAAGAATAATACTTGGAATAGCCTGGAATTCCCTCTGCTAGTCAAACAGGTGGAGGCTCAGGGAGTAGAGATTTGAGGGATTAATGTAAATGTGACCTCATGTGCTCTCACAGTCTGGTGAAGCTTTGCACTTATCATTTGCATTCTGTTACTTATTATCACTCCAGTGTTTATTCCAGGCTGGTGTGGCCTGGGAAAACACTAGCGACATTTGCTTGGCGGCCAAGTACCCTACAAGTAAAATCCATTTGCCTTGTATCAAGATCATAGCCTGAGTTTTGATTAAAGATAATGAGATACAAAAATACCCAAATCACATGCATGCAAACAAAATGTCTGCCTCTTCAGATAGTGCTATTTTTGTTTTTATAATTCTGCTCACCAAGTGCATGTGTAAACTTTCTTTAAATTTGCAAAACAATTCAGAAGTTTTCAAGCTGCCAATTGCTAATCAAACCTTCTTCATCAACATCCCTGCTCTCTTCCCATTTGTCATCTTGTTCATGCATTGCAAACAGGGGCTCATGCAGTTCCCTCTTCTCTTTGCCATGGGTGTACAGGCTGTGTAACTGAGGGGAAGCTTATTAACAGCTAAAAGCTCATTTTTAATGCCACCTAATCAGGTTGCTGACTCATTTAAATTATGAACCTTTAGAAAAAAATCTCATTTAATGACTCAAATTTTAGTGTGGCTTGTCACATAGTGCCTTTAATATTGCTTGCTTCCTCTAGAAGAGTTCAAGTACTAATTCTTTGCCAGGGTAAATTGGTAAACCTGTTTCTTTCTCAGTGCATATGGTGAAAACCTATGAGGTCTGTCTGATTTATATAAGTGTACTTGGCTGCTATTTTATATTTATCCAAGCCATGTTATAAAGTAAAAAGAAGGCTCAGCTCCAAGAATAAGGTTTTTTTTTAATATAAAGACTGGACATGTTAGTGAATATGCGACATGCAGACTTTTCATTTAATGACTGGCTAACTAAATTGAGTTCATTCATTCTGCATCATGTTATTTGCTTTCATTATTGATTAATCCTGTAAGTTAATGAATGAAAATGCAGGTGCTTGAAATTTTCATATATTTTAAATATGTTTTTAAAGCTGCAACATTATTAAAACATTTTTTTATAGTGTTTGGAATTTTTCTAACTGGGCATGTGTATTCATTTGTCAAGAAGAGGAAAAATATGTGGCAGCAGTTCAGCGTCTCTCTGCTTCCCATTGCTATGATGAAGGAACTGGTTTAAAATTGTATTACCAAGTGAAGGACACTATCCATTCCAACATGGATTGGGCATACATGTAGGTCATGTGAATAGACCTGTATATAGCTTAATATTACTATGTGATATGAAGTCCATGACTTTGTTGTCTGTAAGGAAAGTGATTTCACAAGCTACCCATGGTGGAGCATCCAACATTTGTAGAACCAACACCTGACATCCACTAAGGAACTTTT
>NW_017732429.1:528011-529886 GCF_001890085.2 Hipposideros armiger | reverse complement strand
TGAGACCAGACATTCTTGCCTTATTTCCAATCACAGGGAGAAAGCATTCAACTTTCACCATTAACGATGATGTTAGTTGAGGGTTTTTCACAGATGTGTTTTATTAGTTATTATTTCTAGTTTTTGAGGGCTTTTATTAAATGAGTACTTGATTCTGTAAATTATTTTTTTAATTTATTGGGATGACCATGTGTCTTTTTCTTTATTTTATTAATGTGATGTGATAGACTGAATAATGGCTAGCAAATATGTCCATCCCTATCCCTGGAACCTACAAATATGGTATCATAAGTAGTAATAAGAAACTAATACAAATCTTGAGACCTAAAAATGGGGTACTACTCTAATAAATACCTAAAAAATGTCAAAATGGCTTTGAATGTTAAAGTCATTTTAGAATATCATATAAATATAGTATTGGGAAGAATCTGAAAGAATTATGATGAACATGTTAGAATAATTCTAGATAGTCTTGAATATGTTGGGTGTTAAGGCACCACTAGTGAGAACTCAGACAAAGGTGAGGAACATGCTAAAAAAAATCCATATTCTCCTAGAGAATACTTAAGTAGTCATAAAAAGGCTGTTGGCAGAAATATGAATGCCAAAGGTACTTCCGGTGAGGGCTCAAAAGGAAATAAAGAACACGTTTTTTGAAACTGAAAGAAAGGGAATCCTTGTGATATGATGGCAAGAAGCTTAGCTGAATTGTGTCTTACAAGCTTTGTGAAAAGTGGAACTTATAAGCAATGAACTTGAATATTTAACAGAGATTATTTCCAAGGAAGTGTTGAAGGGGTGGCCTGGTTTTTTCCCTGCTTTTTATAACAAGCCACACAGAAGATTGTTCACAGTCCTTTAAACTGAATGGAGTTTGCTTGGTTGTATTTAGAAAAATTTTTTATACAGGTGACTCCTCGTGTTCTTTCATTTTCTTCCTTTTTGATGGAGATATCCATTACTATTGCCTATAGCTATCCCAGCATTGTATTTTGGGAGCAGTTAACTTGTTTTCTAGCTTTACAGCTACACAGATGGATAGGAATTTTGCCCCCAGATGAATTATACCCAGAACCTCACCCATAGCTAATTTAGATGATGAAACTTGGGACCTGTGAACCAATAAGCCTTAGGTAAGGTTTTAGACTTGAATTGATACTGTACTGGGGACCTTAGGATGTGGTGAATGTATTTTGCATGTGGGATAGTTCCCTTTGGGACCAGAAAGGGCACTGTGGTAGACTGAATAATAGCTCTCAAAGATGTTCATATTCTAATCCTCAGTCCCTATGAAATCGTTACCTTTTATAGCAATAGGAAACTAACACATATGACATATTATGTTACCTTATGTTTAGATGCTAAATTAACCTGTACTCCTTAAATAATTCCTACTTGGTCATGGTGTTTAATGTTTTACTTTTATATAGCTGAGTTTGGTTTACTAATATTTTGATAAGGATTTGCAATTAACTTTTAAACACTCATAGTGGTACTTTATTTTTATATCTGTTAAAATTTATCTTATGTGTGTCTTTCTAGCCAACTGAGACTGTCTCACTATGAAATGTCAAAGGGAAAGTTATTACATTGTAATGTTGAGTAAATCAATATAAACTTTCATTGGGTAAGAATATGTAATGTATTTCTACAGTTAAATGATATCTTTGGTTCTACTTTAATGTTTATTATTTTCATATTTCTATATATCTTTGGGACTTTAAAAAATTGTACTTCTTTTCTTAATATCATTTAAACTATTCGTTGGGAACCAGGTATGTCTTTGAAATGTCATAACATGTAGTATACTTACTCAATGATGTTAAAAATCAAATATCCTTAAATAGCCACTATTTTTACATTAATTTACAGAAA
>NW_017732429.1:523192-525056 GCF_001890085.2 Hipposideros armiger | reverse complement strand
AATTGCCCAGTCTACACTCAACAGGCAATTGTTTTCTCAACTGAGAATTATTCACTTGCCCTCATCAAACTTATAGATTTTTTCTCATCACTCTGCAGCTATAAATGCAGCAGAGAAAACTGCAGCGGAATGTCTTTGTCTGGCTGTTTTTTACTAAAATTAAATGATTCTTTTTCTTTTTCATGTCAGGAGCCCTAATTTGCATTAAAGTGTGAGAATCAGATCCATGTCTAGTTTGTCTAACTTTCAACACCATGAAAACATAACTTGTTTTTATTTCTATAATATGTTGTCAGAGGAAGCTCACTGACTGACATGTTCTCATACTTTAGCATTTTATTTCAAACCAATTACTTGGAGAATGTTCTCCTTCTAAATAAGATCCAGAACAACTGCTTTAAATGTTTAACTTATATTATGAGGATGACATCAAAGATAAAATTATGGTTTCTGTAGGAACTATGATAATAGTTATTTCTCTTTTTTAATGTAAAGTGATACATCCCTTAACATATATATTATGTGGCATTAATGCAACCTTATGAAGGGAAACAAGTAACTTTCTCTCTTGGAAGTTTCAGAGACAGTAAGAAGAATATACATGAGTAAAGGGTATCACACCTAGACAGAACCATGTCTTGCTAAGATGTCATTGTCTAAAGAATGCTGTTTATCTGGTGTAATGAAAGTTTTCAGTTGGATTTTTCAAATCCAGAGGTTCTTTAACTTTGAAAATGTGAAAGGCAAACCAAAGGCATACTGAGAATATTGAGCACACATTACAGAATGAGATTAGTGTATAGTTTTCAAAGCAGTATACTTGTAATCATCTGTACCACAAATTATCCATATTCTATTATATAATTCTGTCTTGTTGGCAATTTCTGTGCTGAAAGTTACTCAATTCCAAGTGATTACAGTCCTGGATTGTTTTATATAATTTCAGAGAAAATTTTTCAACCACTTGCTTTTGTGGTGAAATAACAGGTAGCCACTTCTTTAGGAAAATTCTAGCTCTGCCTTCAGAGCTAGAAAAATACCTTCTTCAAAAGAGGTAGGATACATAGGCTTTGTAAGCTTTAGTTACAGTTCAGATAGGCTTTTTTAAAAAAAAGTTTATTGGGTGTCATTAGTTAGTAAAGTTACATAGGTTTCAAATGTATAATTCTGTAATACTTCATCTAATATCACATGGTGTGTTCACCACCCAGAGTCAGTTCTCCTTCCATCACCACCTATTTGACCCCATTTACCCTCATCTACCAACTCCCACCCCCCTTACCCTCTGATAACCACTAAACTATTGTCTATGTTTTTGTTTCTTTGTTTGTTTGCCTAGTTCCTTTGTTCATTTCAGTTTTATATCCCACATATAAGTGAAATCATGTGGTTCTCAACTTTCTGTCCAACTTACTTCACTTAGCATAATAATCTCAAGATCCATTCATGTTGTTGCAAATGACACTATTTCATCTTTTCTTATGGCAGAGTAGTATTCCATTGTGTATATATACCACATCTTTATCCAATCATCTATCGGAGGACACTTTGGTTGTTTCCATGTCTTGGTCACCATAAATAAAGCTGCAATGAACATCTGAGCACATACATCTCTACAGATAAATGCTTTCAGGTTTTAGGGGTATATACCCAGGAGGGGGATTTCTGGGTCATGTGATAACTCTATTCTTAATTTTTTGAGGAACTTCAACACTGCCTTCCATAGCAGCTGCACCAATCTGCATTCCCACCAACAGTGTATATGGGTTCCTTTTTCTCCACAGTCTCTCCAACACTTGTTGTTATTTGTCTTGTTGATGACAGCCATTCTAACTGGTGTGAGGTGATATCTCATTGTGGTTTT
>NW_017732429.1:518086-520732 GCF_001890085.2 Hipposideros armiger | reverse complement strand
TTCATGAAACTGAAAACAAAGGTCAGTGAATGAGGGTTGTGGACTGGGTGAAAAGAGATGCATTAAGTGTGATGTGGGGTTAACATGTGAAAGGAAAAATTTATTGAATTACTAATACAATAATTGGTGGTCCTACAAGTTCCCTAAAATCAATAGTCCTAGAAGATTGTTCACTATTTTTAAAAAAAGACATTATTTAAATTGGCAGAGAAAAAATAAAAACAAAAAACATGATTTTACTGATATGTGGGATATAAAACTGAAGGCAACAAAGGAACAAGACAAACAAATGAAGAAACAAAAACTCGTAGATACAGACAATAGTTTAGTGGTTACCAGAGTGTAGTGGGGAGGGGGGTGGTAGATGAGCGTAAACGGGATCAAATCTATGGTGATGGAAGGAGAACTGACTCTGGGTGGTGAACACACAACGTGCTATGTAAATGATGTATTGCAGAATTGTACACCTGAAACCTATGTAACTTTACTATCAATTGTCACCCCAATAAACTTTAATTTTTAAAAAAATTACACAGCCTTCTCTGTCTAGTAATAAGAAGTGAAAACACAAAGGTACCCAATGAATACACAAATAAATATTCATTGCATCCAAAGATGTTGGTCACCAATTCACCTTGTGCCCAATACCCTATGGAAGAATGATAGGAAATATAATTGACTGTTGAATGGATAACTCTGGTTTCCAAAGCCTTGTGCCCAGAGAGTTTCAGATATTTCATAATTCTTTGTGATTTCTTAGAATTGTCTTATATATATTTCAGATACTTTGTTTGGACAGCCGTGTCAGTTCATGCAATGATTCAAATATATTATCCTTTATTTGATGAATTTATGTTCCTGTCTAATGCCTTGCTCTTGTCTTGCTTTATCCTCCTTTAACATTANGAAATGTCAAAGGGAAAGTTATTACATTGTAATGTTGAGTAAATCAATATAAACTTTCATTGGGTAAGAATATGTAATGTATTTCTACAGTTAAATGATATCTTTGGTTCTACTTTAATGTTTATTATTTTCATATTTCTATATATCTTTGGGACTTTAAAAAATTGTACTTCTTTTCTTAATATCATTTAAACTATTCGTTGGGAACCAGGTATGTCTTTGAAATGTCATAACATGTAGTATAATTACTCAATGATGTTAAAAATCAAATATCCTTAAATAGCCACTATTTTTACATTAATTTACAGAAAAATGACTTATATGTTCCACACATCCCCATTGGAATTAACCCTTTGAAAGACAATGCGAAATATTGCTGGTAGAACTGGACGACTCAAAGTAGTCAGAGCCTCCAAGAAAATCAAGGTACCTCAGATTCTGTCTCCTTTTCCAAGTTTCTCTGGTAACTGTCACTCCTAAGACCTTTACTCAGATTTTGGCTTTCCTTAATTTTGTTCTTCATGCGTGCTTCCATTTCTCATAACCTAGCTGTCTTGCCATGTTCAATAATCCCAACAAACTTTGTCTTCAATTGATTCTGTGCTTTGCCTATGGTATATTCCTCTTATGTTTATAGCTTCTCATTCCACCCATGAGTACTCACTGACAACTCTGGATCCCATGGCTTCTGGACATACTTTCCAGTTCTACTTAAAGGGCAATTAGATCTACCTTGACCTTTAGGCTCTAGAACCTACAGTTTAGTCACTCTTTTCTGCCCCATCTGGCTCTAGTTGGCACTACCTCCATCAGTCTCTTGAGTCCTTGGGATATTTATAAATACTTCTCCTTTCATTTTATACATGATAGCCTAGTTAGGAGAATAGAACATTTATCCACTTCTGCCCAATGTTAGTGGAGGAATGCTCGTGGGTAGATACTATTCCCACACTCTGGTTGTGATGGTCCAGCAGTCAGTAGAGCTCCTGAGGCATGGGATTAGGCCCTGCAACAGGATGAAGAATGGTGTTTGGTATATTTGAGGTAGTGCAATGAGACAGAGTTTGCTTAAAACTGCCTGCCACAGCAGTAGCTGCAATCAGAGGTAGACATAGAAGTGACAAAGACATCAGAGGCATTTGTTACAGGGGACTTTAAAGTAATTTGATAAAGCTGAGGCATAGGATGTGTGTGTGTGTGTGTGTGTGTGTGTGTGTGTGTGTGTATGGCAGGGGGATGGGAGGGTGTAGAAGACAGACAACAATGAGTGGCATGGAATAGTATTGAAAACTCAGGCAGAAATAACGTTATTAATGATTGAAGGTGCCAAAGTATGATATTTGAACTGTCTCAAGGATAAGCATTGGAGTGCACATGGTAATTCACATGTAGAAGTAATGTGGTAGTATATGTGTTGGAAAAAGGTTACTCTAAAAACAATCCTGAAAATGACATGAAAAGGAACAAGACTAGCGAAGATGAAACTAACTGAAAGTGAAAGCAATGGTTTCTTTGTGGGGATGAAGTAGTGACATTGACATTGGCTATTAAGTACCACATAATGGAGATGCTGTATAAATCATGGGGCAGGAAGTAATATTTAACTAGATGTGGAAATTAAAAGGAAAGAGAGAAAATGACAATGACTCATATCTTTGCAGAAGAGTAAGTGGGATGCTGATCTGATCAGTTAACACTAGGGATGAAGTTTACATATTCAGCTGGTTAAGGGTACCAGGA
>NW_017732429.1:506492-509026 GCF_001890085.2 Hipposideros armiger | reverse complement strand
CTTTTGTTATCAGTATATATTATTTCAATTTTAATACTGTTTTCCTTTCTTAAAATTTTTTGGCACCCTCTGTGTGTGTGTGTGTGTGTGTGTGTGTGTGTGTGTGTGTGTGTGTGTGTGTGTGTGTGTGTGTGTTTGGGGGGACACTAGTCACGCATTTACCTGCATACCACTACAAAAGATATAAACTTAAAATAGCACTCTACCTTTATTTCTTCAACAAATAGTAATTTAGCCTAATTTTGTGTCATGTACTTATTGGCTTCTGTGAAAATTGCAAAGATATGCTACATGATCCTTTCATTCATTCATGAAAGTTTGTATTGCTTGCCCACTACAAGCAGGCATTTATGGCTGCTATTTGGAGTTTACATTCTAGTGGGCGGTTTTCTACTCAAAGTGTTTATGATATAGCAGGAGATATTCCATCTGCTCACAAACCACTGTAATGTAAGGCATTGTGTGATAAGGGCTGAGTGAAGGTGAAGTCAATGGATAATATAAATCTGAGCAGGAGAGAGCACTTGTGGGTGATCTGGTATACCGTACAATGCTTTTCTGAAGTGGTACCATTTGTCCTAAATCTTGATATTTGGAGTAAAAATCCATAAATGAAAGTGGGTGTTGGTGGTAGGCAGATAAGTTATTTGCTGTTTGAAACTTATGTCTGTTATTTTCTCACGTTTTATTGAAAAATTTATACGTGTCTTTTCTCCCATTAGACTTTAAGAACTATTCACAAAGCAGAAGATGAATAGGAATTTGTTTTGTTTTGTTCCTTTTCATGACACAGAAACTGTCACAGTCCAAGTCCTCAATAAATACCTTTGGACTGATTTCAGGTAGGAGAAATAAAACCAATGTTCAAGCTGTGTTTAGGAAATAGTGAGCATTACTGTGTCTGGATCAAAGATTGTGAGAAGTGAAGTGTATGAAAAAAGATAAATAAGAAAATAAGGTGAAGTTAGATCATGAATTTATTACATAGACAGAAGCTGACCTTTCTTTTTAACAGGCATTTAAAAAATACTTAGTAGTATGGAAGAGTAATCAAAGGATGCTCTAGTCTAGAAGGATAATCTGACAGCTGTGGTTGAAGTGGATTACAGCATAGAGAGAGGAAAGAACATTTANATAATTTACCCTCTCTAGCTTCCATTTTTCTAATGTGCCATATGTAGTAATTAGAATATTTTCCATTTTAACTATCCTTGGATCTCATAATTATCTTACTATTAAAGAAGCCATAATATTGAATGATAAGCAGCATTTCATAGCATCTTTGATCTAAAAGTCTCAAATAACTGTGAAAAAATCACATCATTCTCTGGAACTTATGAATTAAATAAGTTGAAGTTCTCCAGGTTTTACTGGCAGATCTAAAAAGAAAGAAATATTTACTACAAATATGTGGCTCTCTATCTCACTTCAATGACTAATAAGGTTATTTTTTAAGTACAAACTTAATTTACTAAATTAATACATTTAAGTTGACAAAAAGATACATTTAACTTAAAAACATCATACTTTGTTTTCTGATTTGTACATTTTAGATAATAATTTGTGAGGTTAACTTTATATTTCAAAGTGATATGATAGAAGAGCATTTCCATGTATACTGTCCATGGTATAATTAGTCATCTTATAAAAATTTTGTTATATTCAAATATATTTGAATTATATTGTTTTTATAGTATATAATAGTTATAAAATACATATCCAGTGCTACAGTAATTGTCTGGATGCAATGATTATATAAAAATCTCTAATACAGAATAAATGCAGATTATAAAATTTCAAATCAATCCTAGTTTATTGAATCCAGTTGAGATCTTAATTATTCACTTTGTTTCATAAAACTCAAGATCTGTTTATTATAGTTCAGGTAGGCCATGATATATAAAGAAATTAAATTGGGTCATATTAAAAGTAGAAACTTGCTTAAAGGCAAGCAAAGCCTGAGTGTCGTTAAAAAAAAATAACATAAAGGAATAGGAGAACTAAGTTTACCATAATTGCACATTTTTTCAGTCTTATATTTCTATGTTTACACAAGAATGTCAGAAACTAAAAGAGAAAGGAATTGAGGTTACAACTCAATAAATATTAGTTGATAGTAAAATCTTGCTTAATTTAATTTCCAGAACACAATTAATTTTAAGATAATCATCAGTGAGAATTACCTTACTTTGAGGGAGTTATATTTTTGCCCTAATTTTGTAGTAGTAGAAGGAAAATAATATTCAGAAATAAAATGAAACCTCTACTATTCTCATGTGGTTTATTGTGGAATTTTTTAATTCCAGTGTTATTTTTTTCTGCCAGTTGGTGTGCTAGAGAACCAGCAACCAAATAGCTGAACTCAGATATTTATCCACCAGAAACAGTTTGATGTAAAGGACAGTAAATAAGGGAACCAAAGAACTATCTACACTCCTATGTTCACTGAAGCATATTTACATTAGCCAATATATGGAAAGAACGTAAGTGTTTGCCAAGAAATGCATGGAGAAAGAAGATTCAAATATATATAT
>NW_017732429.1:502179-505003 GCF_001890085.2 Hipposideros armiger | reverse complement strand
ACACACGGTAGCCCATGGCAACCCACTGCAACAGTGGACACAGCCTCCGCCGTTGCCAGCGACTCATGGCAGACCAGCTCCAGGTCTAGCTGTTGTTGGGATCCAAACTGGAGCCCTCTGGTGTCCCAAGCCAGCTCCTAATCAACGTGCCACTCGACGGGCCCCAGAATGGTCCTTTTAATAGAGGTCAGACCACTCCTACTTTAAAAACACTGAATAAAAACAAAATTGCTTCCAATGGCAGAAATCTCTACATTGTGTAGTCAGCATCCCCAAATTCATCTTTCTAACCTTATCTTTTGCTATTCTCCTTCCTCACGCCTCTCCAACTACACTGGTCTTGTTTTCCACCACCATGTTTGGAATACTTTCACATTGGTATATTCCACACAAATTGTTCCTTCTACCTGGAACATTCTTTCCCCATACACCCATCCTTATGTCTCTCTCATATGCCCTTCAAATCAACTTTCCATCAAGGGTATCCAGTCCACCCCATTTAAAATAACACTTTCCATCCAATACACGTGTCTCTTCTAACCTCCTCTACTTTATATTATACTATTTATCACCTTCTAACTTACATATAATTTAATTGCTTATTATGTTTATTGTATATGTTCCTGTTGGAATGAAAAGTTTACAAGAACAGGGGTTTTTCCTTGCTTTGATCATTGATGAATCCTAAGACTTGAAAAGTGGGACATAATAGGTGATTAATAAATATTTGCAGAATGATTGAAGACTTTACTACCATTAGATTTGGGAAATAGTAATAATCTCTTGCTATATCAAAAAAAGTAATTCACCCAACAATAAAGCATAGAATGGCAATTATCAGTGAGTATAAATAAACTGCCATTGAACACAAGACAAGGTATTTATTAAACGTCTGCCTTTCCCTATATGATCCAAGTGTCTGTTCCATTTCTGGACAGATTATAATGAAAGCTATTGAGCAGTCACTGCATACATAGAGATTGTGGCTGACCATATCAAAGAACTTCTTAAGTAAAGGGGGAAAAACACAAAACTATTTTCTTAAATACTATATTCAGTGTAATTTCATACCAGTATATTTTAAATAAGTATACAAATTAGTGTATATTAGTCAATAAAATGATTTAAACTCCAAGTATACTAAAATATATGTTTATCTCTGAAAGGCATTCACTTACAGTAATAATCATCTAGAAATATGGTAGAGGTGATGCAGAAAATATATGAGTTTTCAGTTTCTTTAAGATGGCCTGTGATGTCACAGAAAGTCAGTAATGGTTTAGATTTCAGATGTTCTATAGACTTATTTAGTTGGAATGTCTCCTAGCTTCTACTGCTTGAAGAAGATAATATTTTTTTTTACAGCAAGAATAAGTCCTCTCAGAAAAGCAAACAGCTGACCACTGAGAGTTCCTCTCTGCTAGGCAGAGCAGTGGGACAGACTTATGTACCAAACTCCACAGAAATGGATAAAAGAAACCTCAGAGCTTAAAGCACATCATTCTGTTAAAAGTAAATGAAAGTAGATAAATGCTATATTCATTGAACTATCATTTCATTTTGATTAGGACATAAGTTAATATTGGTTACTTTAGGTAGTTTAATTGTACATTTGGTCCAAGGTTGTTATGCAGCAACTTATATTTCCTTTGGAAAGAAAATGCAGAAAATATTTCATCTTTTTTTAATTAAAGAGAAAGGCAAAAAGTAAATACTGCTTTTTAAACTTTATCTTACTTAGCACAAAGCACATGGAAAGATGCATAAATGTAAAATTAACTTTTTGCTGTTCAGAAAAAGAACTTGGATTTGAAAGTCAGTGAGCTAAAATAAAAACATGCATAATTTACACTACAGATGGGTATATTCTCTGCATTAAATGATACCTAGAAATTTCAAGGAGAAAGAAAATAAAGTGACAATCAACATTAAGAAGGTGGCAGAAGTAATCAAACTCATGCCATGTGTAAGAAAAGGCATAATGAAGTTTATATAAGAATCTTTTTTTTTTCATGACTCAGACACCAAATAACTATTTCACAAGCTTCAGCAGAAGTTCCCAGTGCACTTATCAATAATGCATCCAGCCACAGCTTTAGATATTAAAACAAGAGGAAGTTGACTATATCAAAGCTCCAAAGTTCAAATGCGTTATACTATGGAGCTTAAAGCCAGACAAGGGAAATGTGGGGGTGAGAGAAGTGAATCGGGTGCCAATGCAAAAAATACTTTTGTTGAAGGTTGAGAATAAATTAGTAATGAGGTACAGGGCCTTAAATTTTATACATCAGGGTTCTATCAAATATCCCATAGGTGTGAACAAAACTATTTTCCAACAAAATGTGCACCATTTAAACAATATCTAGTAGGCAATGGAAAGCTGGAGGTCAATGTAATTTAAAGTATTTGCATTGCATGAGATAATTCCATTGGCAACAGTCACTGTGTTTGCTGAAAATCTCAGCAGAAAGATAAAGAACTATAATGTAATCCTTTAGATTCAGAATGGAACCACATTAATAAAGCAAAAGGGGAAGTTTGCATCGCCAGGTTTGATATTTATAGTTACATAGTTGCAGGGATTCAATCTGGCCCTAATCATAATTCATAAATAAAATTTTATGGGCAAAATCCATTGCTATGAAAATAACTGATTGAGGATGTTGTTTGCCGTGCTTTAAAAAGTATTATACTAAGTACAGGGTACTTTAATTTAGCTGTCTCTTGCTTTTTTGTTTACCATTATGTCATCAAAACATTTTAGGAATATTTCAGTATATTTAGAAGAGTAAAGTCTATAATATCCATATTTTATGGCACTATA
>NW_017732429.1:498234-500989 GCF_001890085.2 Hipposideros armiger | reverse complement strand
TCCTCCACAACTAGACTGAAGAACAAAAGAGCAGCAACTTGTCTGTTCCCCTTCCCCAGATTCCCAGCGCTGTTCTCCTCCCCCAATTCCCCAATAAAATCTTAAACACACACACACACACACACAAAAAAAAAAAACTCAAGGGGAACAGAACTGAAGAAGACATGCTTGGCTTCATAGATCTTGAAATATACCTAATAACTTTAATATGTGGTTTAATCGCCCTTAGAAAGAATGAGATGTTTGGTGTCCCTGACAAATGCAGAACTTGCAATGGGACTTTGTTAAAGAATAGTCCGACCTCACATGGTCTCCCTATGATTCTGACAGTTAGGGCCAAACAGGCAGAATTGCATCAGGTTATGGAGGACAGGTTAGCAGTGCCACAGGCAGTGCACCTGAAATGAAACAAAATGTCTTTGCTACCTGCTATAATTTATTTTTTTCTATAAAGTAAGTCAATTTTAAAGGTTATAAATCATAACTTTGTATTTATATTTTAGCCTAAAAACAAGTGCAGTCTGAATCAGCATGTAAAGAAAGAGAATTCAGAAAAATTGACTTTGGTTGCTCTTAAATATAACCTATCTTCATGTGATTTTCACTTCAAATTCTGCTTCAAGCAATTTAAGATGCCCTAAAATTCTTACTCCAAAATGACCACTATAAACAACTTATAATACAATTAAAAATAGCTATCTGACAGAGTTGCTTTTAAAAAAGCATTCTGAATCCTAGTGATCAGATTTCACAAATTACATGTATGTACATCTTATATTCCTCATAGATATCATCAAACATAAATTCTTAAGGGAACTAAACTATTAATTTTCCTTTTGAAAGTGTATTTAATACAAGACATATTTTAAGTTCTTAAACATAGCCATTGAATACTTTTATTACTCTATGAATATAGGTTATATGGGTCAAATAGATAAAAACTATGTCAGACTTTTGTTACCGATATGCAGATATATCATACAACAATATAATGCTTTCAGGTTTGTTTTTGCAATTTTTGTGTAATTTTTATTTTTCTAGGAAAATGCTTGGCAGCAAACCAGACAAACCACATTGAGACAAAAGTTTTCAAAATGACAGGATAAATACATAAATCTCAACTCTGCTGATAGACTAGCTATATGCCTGAGGTTAGGTATGTATAATGAGCAGGCTATTTAAATTCAAATTTGCCATTTAATTTTATTTTCTGGTAGCCTGTTTCTGTACTAATGTAATATTAGTAGAGACTAGCAAAGGAACTGCTACAGGTATAAACAGTGCTACTTCAACAGCTTTCTTTAGCCAAATAGAAACTACAGCTACGCTAATTAGAAGAAGCCTGGGTTGTCCTTAGAAACATGGTCATTTTTTCTCTATAAGCTTTTACTATTATCTGGGGTTCTCCCTGCACAGATATTATCCCTTCTAAGTGATTAAATGGGCTATTTCTATAAAGAGTATTTCCCCATTATGTAGCAATTTTTGGCTTTAAAATTGAAGTGAGTGAAAACTACTAAGTACTGGAGGAAAGAAAAAAATAACAATAAAATGGAACTTTTGAAGCCCTAAGTTTAGAAATTCTTGAAAAAATAGCATTTATTTATAATCAGTAGAATTGTTTAAAAATAGATTTAATCTATTTTAAATTTGAACAATATGCCACAGTTTATTTTAATACAAACAGAGAAAGAGCATTCCACTGAATTGTACGTAGAAAGGTTTCTGATTATTTTTCAAACATTTATAGTTTTACAACAGATGTTATTAGGCAACTTAAAAGATCTTGTATACTCATTGAGTTCCCTCTAATGATTTTACTATCTCACTGTGTATAAATTTCCACACATGAGAACAAATGATTGTGCTAAAAGTCTGTGTAGTGAAGTATGTGGTATTATCACAGGTTTCAAATGAAAGCAATTAGTAAACTGAAAACATAAAAGAAAATAGCTGTCCAAATAATGTTTAGCTTAACTATTAAAAGATAAATTTTATTTTCTCTGAATTCATGGTGAAATCCAAGATCGATTACAACAGTGGGATAATTAAGGGTTATTTTTAATGATTTCATAACAGAATGGATTCTTAAAATGGAGTTGAATTATCAATGAGAGAAAACATAAGAATGGATATGTAAAATGCTATGCTATAATATTACAATTACTTTCCATAGTCCAGAAATAACATGCAATTTCCACACCTGGGAATGTGGTAGGATGTTATTTACACAGTTTGATTCTGAATATACAGTAATGTGTTTTTTTTTCCCATTTCTGGGCCTATTCTTTCCTCCTTTTCTATCTGTAAGTTAAAAGTGATGTTTCTTTCAACCTGCTGTTTGGTTTGACAAACAACATTGTTCTTTCTTCTCCTGGGATGGACTTGATTGAAAGAGATACATCAAAAACAGAAGTAAAAGTTTGTTTCCCTGTTGCTCTGGTAGTGCCTGCTGCTGACTTCCCATGCGAGGGATGATAGCAGCTTCAGAGGGTCTTTGCAATTTCATATTTGCCTGAAAGAAGGGCCATAAAATTTAAACTACTTACAGGAGCAATATACAATCTGCATTGGGAGGAAGGGCAATTCTATTTAAATGTAATACCTCCTTTCAATTTGGCAACTTTTTCACTGAAGAACGTTAATGTTTAAAACTTACTATTGTATATAAGAATGGAGCTATACTGTTTTGACAAAAGGAGAAAATGTTTCATATTTTACCATTTGCCTGCCAGAAAAATACGTGAATTTGGTG
>NW_017732429.1:491667-494359 GCF_001890085.2 Hipposideros armiger | reverse complement strand
TTCTTTGATAAAAGTAATAAGAACATTGGCAAAAATTATCAGAATAATCTTTTTCAGGAGACTGGAAATTAACAAAAGACAAATAAATATGAGGGACATTTGTTCAAAAAAAACTACTTGAAACCATATTATAAATATGTTGAAATAAACTAAAGGAAACAATGTCTAAAGAACCAAAAGAAATGAAGAAAATATGCCTCATTTATTGTGAAAAGAGGAAAAAAGATATAGAAATGATTAAAAGAAAAAAAAAGTAGAAATACTCCAGTTAAAAAGTACAATAAATGAAACATTCACTAAAGGGGTTTCACAGCAGATATGAATGTGTAGACAAATGAATCAGCGAATTTGAAGATAGGTTAATTGAGCTTACTCTGTCTAAGGAAAGGAAAGAAAAAAGAATGATGAAAAATGAACAGAGCAGGGTCTAAGATGGAGGTGAAAGAAGACCCTGAACTCACCTCCTCCCATAAACCCACCAAATATACACCAAATACAGAGAAATTCCTCCTAAAAAAGAACTGAGGGCTGATTAAACAGCTTCTGCAAAACAAACAATGGAGGGACCACACTGTAAAAGGTAAGAGAGATGAAGACTCAGTAACGATTGGAACACTAACCCTAATGCAGCAGCCTGCACTATGGAGGGATATCACTGAAGGGGCCATGGGTAGAATCATCCACCCAGAGCACAGCAGAAAAATATTGGTTTAAAGGGCAGCTACACTATTTGTGAAGAAAAGACATTTACTAACCCCGGAGCATCTGCCAAACACGTGAGGAACTGCTAGAATTTTCTCTGTGATCTGAGGTGCCGGTGGGTATCATTTTTATATTCCTCCTCCACCTTGACAGCACACACAGGATCATGGTCCAGTCATTCAAGCTGGCCTGCCAACGCCACCCCNAGAGGACACAGGGAAATAATAGTCTGATGGGCAGAGATTTTTTTTCAGCCAAATAATTTGATTTGAAGTAATTACCTTCATATCTACACAATGGAGACACACTAATCATAACTATAAGAGTTTTAGTTTATTAAAGTAAGCTAATAAAGAGAGACCAATTTCCCACATATAATGGCTTACATTCTTGATTTCCAGAACTCTTTAATTTTGATTCATCATTTAAGCTTAAAGACAGAATATTTATTGAGTGCATTGTGATTTCTGTCATCTGCTTTTTAATTGCCCAGATATTTTCCAAATGTGCTTTCTTGTCATTCAGTGTTGTGACATTTTGGCAAACACTGAGTGGGTGAACATCTTACATCACCATTAAGAGCACCACAGAGCTATCTTACAACATTTGAGTTAATACAATGCTATTAACTCATTCATGACTGTTTCCCTTGACAACACACTAACAAAGAACCATTGACATGATAGTCAACTTAAAGTTGAGGTGACTAATATATTTTCAAGGGTAAATATATACTTTTATAAAATGTTGGTAAATATAAACTGTAATTATTTCCATAATTTTTAATTGGAAAAGGGCTGCATAGATTGTTTTATGTATTTTTTCATAAAAGTTTTAGAATTACCAAATAAATCAGAATAATAGAGTATTAGTTGCCCTTGATCGACTCATCCCACTATCATCAATACATAGCATCATTTATTTATTGGCCAGAAAAGAAAATTGATGTCTCAGCCTCATTGTGAGCAATATACTCATATATTTTTAAAAAATGAAAGAATTTCAAAGATGAAAATATCTTAAGAGAAAGACCAACAGAAGTCAAAGGAAGTTTGCTGAGGATAACACGGGTGTGTAGAGAAGTGGAATCATTTAACCCACTTCAAACAGCTGACATGGAGCTAGAAAGAGGATGCCTTTCCCATCCTCTGACCCTAAGAAAGGCTGAGGGCCAATATGCAGGAAAAGGTTCCATGCCTCTCATGCCTCTACCTGATTTTCACCCACTTTGAAAGAGACTGTGATTGAAAACATTATCATGTTAATTGAACTTCTTTTTAGCCAGTAGTGATTTTGTACAAAGTCCGAAACTAACTTGAGGTTTCTTTTTTTCAATCAGGAATTCATAAAAGTGAAAAGGAAGAGAATAGTTGGACCTTTGTGATTTGCATACATAAGATAGTACACTGATAGCTGACAGAATACAAAAGACATATTGAATCCTTCACACACCAGGAAAACATTTGACTTAGAAGTACAGAGTCTTTGGAGACTAACTTGTAGAATAAAATATTTTCATTGGAAAAACTAAAAATAGTCAGCATATTACTTTGTTAATTTAGTAAATACAACACTGGGGAAAACCATGCCGGCACAAAATACATATAATTTCATGAATGATAACAAGCTATAAATTACAAGAGTCTCACTTGACAGTTATCTGCATGCAGATTTTTTTGATGACTATAGGAAATGTGTCTCATATATTAATAATTAATATTTTGTGTTATAATTTTATGAGTGGTAGCCTAGTATGATGGAAGGTGCACAAATTTTAGTCAAAGAAAATAAGCTGATGTCTTTTTAATCACTTATTATGTGGAATTTTTAATGAGTTATTTAACTTAAATAAGCTTTCCCAATTATAATATAAAGATGGGAGGAATAACTATATCATGAAATAGTTGTAAAGCTGATCTAAGGTTAGAAAGATATTTTTTAAATGCCCTGTAAACTCTAATATACTTACAGTTATCAGTTATTTTTACCG
>NW_017732429.1:488483-490042 GCF_001890085.2 Hipposideros armiger | reverse complement strand
GAAAACATTATCATGTTAATTGAACTTCTTTTTAGCCAGTAGTGATTTTGTACAAAGTCCGAAACTAACTTGAGGTTTCTTTTTTTCAATCAGGAATTCATAAAAGTGAAAAGGAAGAGAATAGTTGGACCTTTGTGATTTGCATACATAAGATAGTACACTGATAGCTGACAGAAGACAAAAGACATATTGAATCCTTCACACACCAGGAAAACATTTGACTTAGAAGTACAGAGTCTTTGGAGACTAACTTGTAGAATAAAATACTTTTCATTGGAAAAACTAAAAATAGTCAACATATTACTTTGTTAATTTAGTAAATACAACACTGGGGAAAACCATGCCGGCACAAAATACATATAATTTCATGAATGATAACAAGCTATAAATTACAAGAGTCTCACTTGACAGTTATCTGCATGCAGATTTTTTTGATGACTATAGGAAATGTGTCTCATATATTAATAATTAATATTTTGTGTTATAATTTTATGAGTGGTAGCCTAGTATGATGGAAGGTGCACAAATTTTAGTCAAAGAAAATAAGCTGATGTCTTTTTAATCACTTATTATGTGGAATTTTTAATGAGTTATTTAACTTAAATAAGCTTTCCCAATTATAATATAAAGATGGGAGGAATAACTATATCATGAAATAGTTGTAAAGCTGATCTAAGGTTAGAAAGATATTTTTTAAATGCCCTGTAAACTCTAATATACTTACAGTTATCAGTTATTTTTACCGTAGTTTCCTGTCATCCAAACTAACGAAAAGCTATGTTTCAGTGATCTATATTTCCATCTATTTTAAGGCTCAGTTCTAACCTCTATTAGAGCAGTCATATTTGGAGTGTCAAAATGGTAATTTGACTTTTTATATATTTAAATATATTTGTTAATAAGTAATAAGCTTTGTGTATATGGATAATTGCATGGGTATATGTAGTTAATTAATTCAATTGTCAATGATGGTATTGTATTTCCCTAATTTGTACAAATGCAGTTTTGTAATATGGAGTGTTGGTTTGAAATAAAGAGGTATATTCTTTTAGAAGATATCTGAAAGATGTATTCTTTTAGGTATTTTTAAAAACACTGTAACAGCTATTTAAAAATAGAAGTGCTTACCCCAATGTATCCTTTCAATACATTCAATGATATAAAAACAGATAGGTATAGGGATAGATATAGATACAGGGACAGATATAGATATAGATATAGATAGATATATAGATAGATATAGATATAGATATAGATATATAGATGATATAGGCAGACATAGACTCACTGAACTGGTGATTACACATTTCAATGAAATACCTAATTAAAGGCGTAAAGTACTTTTGAAAAAATCCTGTCAATGTGGTAAATTTGTTCTATTTATACTACTAAATAATGCAAGGAAAAACTTGTGAAAAAGAAAAAAATGCTTTCAGTTTTGACAGCAACTCTGCAGATAATAAGAAAACATAAGCTCAAGTGATTAGGGTCAGTTCAGATATGTAACTGTTAAATAAAACTGGCACACCAACAAAAATAAATTGTAATCGAATATCAGC
>NW_017732429.1:485090-486318 GCF_001890085.2 Hipposideros armiger | reverse complement strand
TCTTACATAAGGCAACAACTTCAACATCAGAGGAGGCAACTGTTTCATCTAATTTATAAAACAAAACAAAACAAGACACAAAAAGTCAAACAATGAGGAAATACAAGAATACGTTCCAAACAAAAGTACAAAATAACGACCCTCCCTTCCCTCCAAAAAAAAAAAAAACGATTAAAATGGAAATTAGTAATTTGCTTGATTAAGAGTTCAAAGTAAGGTCATAAAGTTGCTCACCAAACTCAGGAGAAGAAAGGAGGATCACAATGGGAACTTCAATAGAGGATTAGAAAATACAAGAAATAATTAACAACTAAAAAACACAATAATTGAAATGAAAAATACACTAAAGAAATCAACAGCTGATTTGATGACACAAAAGAAGAGATGATCAATCTGGAATAGAAAATAGTGGAAAACAGAATAAGAACAGCAAAAAGAAAAAATAATAATAATTAAAAAATAATTATATTGTAATTTGAGGGACTTCTGGGATACCATCAAGTGTACTAATATTTACATTACAGCAGTCCCAGAAGGAGAAGAGAGTGAGAAAGGGGGATAAAATGTATTTGAATAAATAATGGATGGAAACTTTCCTAACTTGGGGAAGAAACAGACATCCAGGTCCTAGAAGCACAGAGAGTCCCAACAAAAAGAACTCAAAGAGAACTACAACAAGACATATTATAGTTATAATGGCAAAAGTTAGAATTTTAAAGGCAACAAGAGAAAAACAACTAATCACATACAAGAGAAATCTCATATGATTATCAGTTGATTTTTTTCAGCAGAAACTTTGCAGGCCAGAATGGAGTGGCAGCTTATATTTAAAATGCTAAAATGTAATGAAAAAAAGTTATAAGCAAGAATACGCTACCCGGCAAGGTTGTCATTCAGAATTAGAGGAAAGATTTTAAAAAAAGTTTCCCAGAAAGCAAAAACTAGTCTACCACCATTATACTGGCTTTATAAAAAATGGTAAAAGGCTTTCTTGAAGCTGAAAAAAAAAGAACAGATTAAAATAAGAAAACATTAACGAAAAAATATCTCAGTGATTAAGGCAAATACATAGTAAAGACAGTTTATCAACCATGTAAAAAGCTAATACAGTAATACCTTGGTTTACGAGCATAATTTGTTCCAGAAACAAACTACTTGTATTACAAGACATTGCTCGTTTACCACATTAAAATGTATTAGAAATATTTGCTCATCTTGCAGAACACTC
>NW_017732429.1:473129-479500 GCF_001890085.2 Hipposideros armiger | reverse complement strand
ACTAAAACCATATGGCTTGATTGATGTGTTCTCCCAAGGATGGTTATAATAAAAACAGACATAATAACAAGTGTTGGCAAGAGTGTGGAAAACATTATACATGTGTGGGGTTATAAATAGTCACAATTGCTTAGGAGAAAACATGTTGGCAATCCCTCAAAATGTTAAACAGAGAATTATTATATGACTCAGCAATTGATTTGCTTTGGTCAATAAGAAATTCAATGCAAGCAGAAGCTCAAAATATTTGTGTTAGTTGGACTTGCCGACTTCTGGCTCCGTAATCAATGTGCAATGAATGTGCCCACTCCCACAGTGGGTCCAGGAAGAAGAGGACAGAGGCATAAGGCAGAGCCATTCCAGTCAAGACACTCCTACCTGCGATGACCTACAGCTTCTCTGCAGCCAACCCACCCATGAGGGTACGACATAAATGCTTATTGCTATAAATCACTGATATTGTGTGATTCATTTTACACAATAGCAAAAAAATCCTCCTCTACTTTTTCTCTCAGCCGTTTACAAAGTTTGAAAGTAACAGAATTAGTTGACCTCATTAAACTAGTTCAAATCTAAAAATATATATATATATCAAATATATTACTGTATCATTGAAACAATCTTGAAGAGAAAAAGAAGGAATGGGATATGATCTACAGATTCATAAAGATTTAAATAACTTTGTGACACATGAAAAAATGTTAGAATATAATTAAAAATAAATTTTTGTCAATCAGAAGCTTATAAAATTTATCACGGATACCATTTCATTACCCAACCTGAACTATGTTGTCTTCTGAATTTCTCTACCAACTCTTGCCTTTCCAAACTCACATATCTTTTCTGTCATAAATTTGAACATTTATTTAAAATAATACATCATTAAATTGGATTTTAAATTGCCTTAAACATTATAGGAACCTCTTCTATGTCTTTATGTACTGTTACACTTTAGAGAAAATCAATTAATATTTGTGGATTCGATTTGTTATGATTGGTACCACATCATTTCAAATAGCTGTCAAAGGCTGACCTCACATCTAAACCTGCTTGAATAAATGCAATTTCTGTTTATTAAATGTTACATAATTATAGATATTCTAAGTCATTTACCAGTTATTAATTTAAATTATATTTCATAGAATTTTGTTTAACCAATTCCTTTCTTTCTTTTTATCTTTTGTAAATCACTTCAACTGCCAAATTAACATTTCTGTAAAAGGTTATCTACAAAATATTCAGACTGAGAGACTGGCACTCCTAGGTAAAATATGGTTCCTCTAACCTCTAACCTTTTGTAGCTAATACTCATTTTGACTCCTTATCTGTACATGTTTTGTCTCATTTGATGAATCAGAAGGATATCACAGTGTTCTTTGTGGAGTTGGAAAGAATTGTTCACGGCAAATTTTAGTACTGAAGCTGTATCCATGCACAAATGCACATGCTCAGATTTTGCTTTTAAACCCCCCCCCTTTTTTTTTCTGAAATGTAACGTGGTTCTATAATGGGAATCTCTGACAGCTTTCACTGTGTTTGAGACTCGGAAGAAAATTTAAGTTTATACAATCTCATATTAAAGCAAAAGGAAATAGGTAGAAAAACATACTTTAAGACTTAGATGTCTGATCCTCAGTAACCGCAGGTGTCAAAGCAACAAAATATTCTTTATGATTGAGAAAAAATTGTCATTAACCTGCCAGACTTATGGTCGATTTAATGGATCATGGTTAGGGTAGCGAAGTAAGGCAATCTCCTCAAAATCTAAGATCCATTGATCCTTGATAGCCACCTGCTACTTCATGCTTTGTATTCACAAACATATTTTCAAGCTTATTTTGATGTTTTCCATCAAAGAAAAGGATGCCGTGCACTACTGAGTGATTTGGAAAACTGTAGCACCTACTGTATGCCAGGCTGAGCCAGGGGCACACAACATAATATTTTGGTACCTCCGTAATCTCCATTCCAATTTGGAAAGGACCTAGGCAAGAGCAATGAAAATGAAATGAAATATTTTTTACTTGCTCACAATATAAATTATGTGTTTCAAAATATCTTCTTTGATTCATGTAATAAAGTTAACATGTTATGCAGAAACTATTGTGTTCAGTAATATAATGACCCCAAAAAGTACCCGTATCATAATAACAGAATCTGTGAAAACCTTGCTTTGCATTGCATAGCAAAAGGGACTTTGCAGATGTGAATAAGTTCAGACTACTGAGATGGCAATACTACCTTGAATATTAAGATCATCCTGATGTAATCACAGGCATTCTTATGAAAGGGAGGCAGGTGTGATAATGAAAACAGAGGTGTGAGTGATTTGGGGCCAGGATCCAAAAAGGAAGGCAGCCTCTAGAAGCTTGAAATGGCCAGGAAATGGGCTCTCCCCTTCAGCCTCCTGAGATAATTCAGTCCTGACACCACTTTGATTTTAGCCAAGTAAAACTGACTTCTGATTTCTTATCTCTAGAATTACAAAATAATAAATTTGTGTTGGATTAAGCCACTAAAGTTGTGTTAGATTTTAACAGCAGTGATAGAAAACAAGCACATCTATAATCACACAAGTAGTTTGTTTTTTTCTTCTACTATAATTGTCATTAAGAGATAATACATCCTGGGAAGCTTCACACAAAAAAATTATAGCCCCTTAAAGAGTGTCTTTAAATTAATCTACATATATCTTCCAGTAGAAATACTGGGGAAATTTAAATTGTCTTTATATTTAGCTTTTCAGCTGGGATGCTGCTAGTGCATTCAAACCTAAGCAAATCAAAATAATTTTAGTATGTGCTTAGTAATAAAACCTGTGTAAGTCTTTCTTTTTTTTAGTTTGCTCTTAAAATAGAGACACCTCTTAACCATTTTTTGTTGCAAGAAATCACAATGAAGTTGGTGGGAAAGTGTTTCTTTAAAAATCTTTGCGGTGTGTTTATTTTATCACTCCATCATTTAAAAACCACATCTGTTTATATGACCATCAGTGCTGAGAGCAAGAGAATGAACACATAAGAGTACATGTGGGTGTGTGCATACACACACACACACACACACACACACACACACACACACACACACACACTTAGGTTTTCTTAGCAACCAGATGTAAATTAAGCATCAGAAGGCGCCCAAGGAGAAAAGGATATTTTGTTGTCACCAAATCTGAAAACACATTTTAAAAATATCTAAAATGCCTTCTTGTATTAAAACTGGAAGAGACTGAAAAACAATATTTAAAGTTGAGGAAAAGAGACAAGAATGGCCTTATACTATATTGTTTTATAAATCACTCACATGAATATCCTGAAATAAGTTTGACCTATGCCACCTCCATTATTTTTTCATTCAAATAAAACAACTAAGAACTAAGAATGCCCTTATTAACAGATAAGGTCAAATTCTGAGTTTCTGGGGATATAAATTTTGGAGAAAATACTATCCAGCCCAGTAGTATCTCCAACTATTTCCTACAAGGAGGTGTGCTCTTTCAGCTGTAGGAAGTGTTTCTCCAGTTATGAATGAACTGATTATATGAATTCACAGGCCAGTAGACCCACTTCTGATAATTGTTCATCTTAGGTGGCAATATGGTTCTAATAAGACTGTCTTGTAGCTCTTTCCTAGGCAATACCTCAAATACTTGCTCCTTAAATTTATATTGAATTCCCTTGGCTTCATGAAATTTCTTCAGTGTGCTACTATTGAGAGACCCGTTCAGAAAGGTCTCCTCTTAATGTATAGGCTTCATCTTCCATTTCTACTTTTTAGTTTTAAAATGCTACTAATTCATGACAGTGAAAAGGGTAATTAATTATAAAAGTGTCTTCTAATAAGGAAGGGAATTTGCTAACCTACTCCTAACAAAATAAAGTCATGTCCTTCTATTGGGATGTTCATCCTATTTTTTATTGAATGATAGTTGGTCGAATTTGATAAAGAAGGAAGAAGTCTCTTGTCTAATCATCTAGATAAGGAGGCTAAATCTTGGAAATTGTTTGGCTTGTTTTTGTTTGAGTTGGATTACTCTCATATGTCTGTTCCACTAAGTGCTTATTTTAAGTGACAGAAAAGCCAAAGTAAAGTTCTTCCTTATTGATTTTAAAAGGACTAATAAAGGAGGGGAGTGGTAGATGAGGAAAAAAGGGATCGAGTATATGGTGATGGAAGGAGAANGGATTTATTCTAGGAATGCAAAGATGATTCAACATTCATAAACCAATAAATGTGATACACCACATTAGCAAAACAAAGAATAAAAACAATATGATTATCTCAACAAATACAGAAAAAGCATTTGACAAAATTCAACATCCATTTATGTTAAAAACTCAACAAATTGTGTATAGAGGGAATGTACCTCAACATAATGAAGGTCATATATGACAAATGTACAACTAAAATCATTCTCAATGTTGAAAAGCTGAAAGCTTTACCTATAAAATCAGAAAAGAGAAAAGGGTGCTCACTCTCACCGCTCTTATGCAATATAGTATTGGAAGTCCTAGCCGCACAACTAGTAAATAAATAAATGGCATCTAAATTGGAAGGAAAAAAGTAAAACGGTCACAATTTTCAGATAGCAAAATACTATACATAGAAAACCCTAAAGACTCCACCAAAATACTATTAGAACTAATAAATGGAATAAAATTCCTGGATACAAAATTAATACACAAACATGAGTTGTAATTTTTTGCACTAAAATTGTGCTATCACAATTTTATCTCTATCACAAGAGAAATTAAGAAAATTTCATTTACAACTGCATCAAAAAGAATAAAACACCTAGGAACAAATTTAACCAAGGATTTGAAAGACCTATACTATGAAAACTATAAGATACCAATGAAAGAAATTGAAGATGATACAAATAAATGGAAAGATAGAATGTGTTCATGGATTCGAAGAATTAATATTGTTAAAATGGGCATATTTTGCAGTGCAATCTACTGATTAATTGCAACCATCATCAAAATATCGAAGACATTTTTCACAGAACTAGAACAATTTCCTAAGATTTGTATGGAACCATAGAAGACCTGGAATAGTCAAATCTATCTTGAGAAAGAACAAAGCTGGAGGTATGCTTCAAACTATACTAAAAAACTATCATAATCAAAAAAGTATGGTTCTGGCATGAAAACAGACACATAGATCAATGGAATAGAATAGGGAGCCCAGGCATACATGGTCAATTAATCTATGCCAATAAGAAGACTATATAGTAAAGAAAACAGTCTCGTAAATAAATGTTATTAAAAAAAAAACAGGACAACCACATGCCTGAAGAATAAAACTGGACAATTATCTTACACCATATACAAAAATAAAAGCTTATAGAATAAATAAAAAAATTATTTTTGTACAGCTATACAATGTGTTTGTGTTTTAAGCTAAGTTGCATTATAAAAGAATCAAAAAGACTTGAAAAATTAAAAAGCTTGTGGTTATTTTTACAAAGTTACAGTAAACTAAAGTCAATTTGTCATTGAAGAAAGAATAATATTTTTTCATAAATTCAATGTAGCCTAGGTGTACAGTGTTTATAAAGTTTAAAGTAGTGTACAATGATGTCCTAGAACTTCACATTCACTCACTAGTCACTCAATCACTCAGAGCAACTTCTTGTCCTTCAAGCTTCATTCATGGTAAGTGCCCTATTCAGGTGTAACATTTTCTTATCATTTATACAATATTTTAATGTAACTTTTCTATGTTTAGGTATGTTAAGGTACACAAATACCATTGTGTTATAATCACCTACAGTATCAGTACAGTAACATGCTATACAGGTTTGTAACCCAAGAGCAATAGGCTGTACCATATAGCCTAGGTGTGCGGTAGACTACACCATCTGGGTTTGTGTAAGTGCACTCTATGATGTTCACACAGCAAATAAATCACACAATGACCTATTTCTTAGAATGCATCCATGTCGTTAAGCAATACATGACAGTATACATTCTCTCAAGAGCACAGGACACATTTTTCAGTAAAGACCACAAAAAAAGATTTCAATATACTTAACATGATTAAAATAATACAAAGTATATTTTCCAGCTATAATACAATGAAATTGTGAATAAAAAAAGAGAAAGTTGTGGAAATCCACAAAAATATTGATATAAACAACACACCTCTAAATACCTACTGAGTCAAAAAAATTACAAAGGGAATTACTAAATACTTTCAGATGAATTAATAAAAATAAAAACATTAGCATACCAAAACTTATAGGATGCAGTAAAACCAGTGTTAGAGGAAACTTTAAATTTCTAACTGTCAATATTATTGACAAAATTAAGAGAGATTTCAGATCAAAAACCTAAGCCATCACATTAAAACACTAGAAAACAAACAAA
>NW_017732429.1:451082-467124 GCF_001890085.2 Hipposideros armiger | reverse complement strand
GGCCAGGAAAGCAATCTACACAGTACAGCCACCCACGGGGGCATGGGTAGATGGCAAAAGGCATCACTGAAGAGAGGTTGAATGTGGGGCTGAAAACAGGACATGTCATGGTTACAAGTCTATATCAGAAGCCTTTTGACCTGCAGATCTCCTTTACAGTGCTGGCAGATAACAGGAGAGATTAACAGAGGGCAACTGGTTTGAAGGGCACTAGACCCAGTGTAAGGTGGCATGTCATACTCATAGGAGGATGACAAAGTTAACATTTACACCCTGAATTCTGAGATTCCCAGAACTCCTCTCAGTCCCATCTAAAATGTTAGCAGACTGGCTTATTATTTAAGATATGGGGTTAGACATTCCTTTTCTCAAAATCTAATGATTGCAAGGAAAGATATTTACATTAGCAGTCTCCACTGAAACGGTGCAGTCAGGTTAGCCAAAAATGAAGTTCACATTTGGTGTGCAGCACCTGTACTCAGAATTTTCAAACAGCTTTTTGGTCCTTCGTTTTTAACATGAGCAAACAGTCAAGGATAACCAGTGATGTGACAAACAACTCTAGCTTGAAAGACAAATACCAGACCAGAAAGAAGGAAGAAAGAAAGGAATAAAGAAATAAAGAGATAAAGGGAGGGAGGGAGAGGGAAAAGGAGAGGGGGACGGAGAGAGAGAGAGAGAGAGAGAGAGAGAGAGAAAGAGAGAGAGAGAGAGAGAGGGAGAGAGAGAAACAACAATAAAACTTAGAAGAAATAGATATTTTGTAGGAGGAAGAGATCTTGAAAAAAGTGTATAAATACAAACTATTTTCACTCAGAGAGAGATAAATAATATTACCCATAAAATAAAATAATAATAGGTACTATAAAAAATATTCTGAGATCAAGACTTACCTCTTAGAAATATGAAGTGTAGTGTAGAAAAAAAAACTTAATGGGAAGATTGTAAGATAAACCTATCATCTTCCTGAAAATAGAGTAAAAATGTAAAAAAATGAAAACTTATTTTACAGATGATTTGAAGGTAGAATTTCAAGCCAGATTTTGACAGGATGGATATATTTGGGAAGTACACCAGTGAAAACTTACAGGTCTAAATTCAAAAATGTTCTGGATATCAACCCCTTAAGATTATGTTTAATTAAAAAGAATGAAATGAGCATTTAAAAACAGCATATATTTAAACCCTTATGATAACTATGAAAATCACACATTTATCTTGGCAGTGTCATAAACAGTGGAATGGGAACTGATCTGAGACTGAGGACAAGACTATGTCCAGCTCTACCCCGGAGTTGATGAGTGACATTGAATGAGCTAATTAATTACATCTCTGTCATTCAGTTTCCTCATATTGGTTGTTGATCTTTGAATTCCTTTAAAGTTTAAACCTCCTATAATTTAAAACTAAATGCCCACTAAAGCTGTAAAATATATGCACATGAACTTATGCATGTTATGCTTTCCTACCTGCAGGGGAACGTGTACATCACAGTGCTGTCATTAGATTGCTTCTGTATTATTCACACTGGAGACTGTTTCCACTTCTACTGTTCACTCCTGGGTCCTGCCAGTTCTGTCTTGTTTTAGACGTGCTGTGCAGTTGCCAGCTGCTCAGCGGGACATCAAAGTGACATTGAATTGGTAGGAAAAGTTGATAAACGATGGGGAGTGAGGGCCACTTTGAAGTCCTGCAGTGTCACCAAAAATACCATAGTGAAACCCAAACAATAAGAAGTAGGGGGCAGGGCAGGGAGCAATACAAGAAATGGTCCTCAGGGGATAGAAAACCAGTTCCCAGGAAAAATATTAACAGGAAATGGAGATGGTAGCAAAGAGAAAATAATAAAAGTAATAAAAATAAATGAATCTTTTAGTTTCAGTCACATAATTTTCTAAAATCCATGATGAGTTAGCCTCAGAGACTGTTATTTAATGCACTGCTGGGGCTGCTGACTCAGCACGTCTACCATAAATTGTGAGGTGATAGTGTTGATAGACACTCATTATGTACAGTTTTATTCTGAACATTGTCCCCCATTTCCTCATCTGTTTCATTTTTTTTAAAGTACACTTGACTATTGAAGAAAGGGTCAGAAAAAGTCATGGGCATGGTATGGTATCTAAGTGATATCTGAATCCACTTGATGTAAATTCTCAAAAGAAAAAGTGAAGAAAGGTGATCTAATCATAAGGAAACACCAAGAATATCAGGTGCAAGCGAATGAAGCGACACACCTGGGAAGAAATAAACCTCATTAGGGTAACATCTGCTAATTGAGTTTTTTCCTACTCTGTGCTCCAGAATTGATGTTAGAGTCAGGCGAGACCTAAAGGATACATTTCAGATACTTTTTACAGAGTCTGTAGGAGTTCTTCATAGGGACTGTATCAGGATAATAATTAGTTTTTGAAGAAAACTAAACACACACTCTAAAATGAGAACAACTTTACTGTAATAGGAATGAGGTAAGTAGAATCTCTTTGTTAGGAAATCATAATCACCTTTAGGCAGTATGACCAAGGAGGCTGCCCAGGTCCAGTGGTTCTTGGTGTCACATCTGTCCTGGGAAACCCTACTACTCTGGGTATCCAGTTGTTATTTTCCAATGAATTTTCTCAAGACACTGCCTTTATCACTAAACTTTGGAGCATATATATCCCCATCCCACACGTCCAAGTGCATATGATAATATAACTTCATTTATATATTGAACAGATATAAATTCAGTTTGTCAATTGAAGGTGTTCATTTTCTAAGAATTCATTAAACACCAAGGAATTCAAAGATTTAGGGTGGATATCAGTGTGCTAGAATCTGGTTGTCCATATGATTGGTTCATCTCTCACTCTCGATGCTCTTGGCAAGACAACTTCAGGTCTGGCTACAGTCACTGTTAATCCTGGGCCCTGCGTTGACACACAGAAATCATTCTGCTCCTTCTAGGTCTTGCTGGGGCAAAGGACTCTCTCGGAAACTACTGAAGTTAGCATATTCCCACACACATCACAAAACAATTTCTCCTCTCAGTTGTTGCCACCTCTCTGTGCCATAAATGCTCTCAGCTCTCAGACTCAGAAGTCTCGTTGGGATTTTTGCTGTCTCTCTGCTCTCTGCTGGGGAAGCAAGGCCTGGAGGCTCTCTTTCATTTGACCCAATAATTGTATAGTCTCATCACTTCTCCTGTCACCCCTGGAATACACTGTTATCTTCTGTCAAGTTTTCAGAACTCTCAAACACTCTGCTTTTATGGTAGATCATTTCTACTCTAAATTCAGACTGTAACCAGCATCTTATCATTTCCAGGAAGGTCAGGGCACCTTAGGTAGCTTCAGGTTCAAGGCTGGTAACATACATGAGTCCAGTTGATGTAAGATAATAAAGGTAACTCATTTTGTGCCTCCTTGCAGGGGATATGAACACAGGGACAAGACATGGGGCCAATGGAAGAACACGTGTCCTAGCAAAAGCAGGCAGCTGATAATCACATCCTTCCACAGTTGCCATGTGGGAATATTGCCCCAGTTGCAAGATCTTCTGAATCTTTTACAAAAGCCAGAAAGCTAGATATAAATATTAAGTGTTCCAATTTCAAATGTTGGCCACTATTCCTATTTTAAAATGACGTGTGGGCCAACATCACAGGAACCGATAAAATACTTCTCCAGGAGAGATTTGTCCTGAAGCCTGCTAATTTGAGACCTCTGCTTAAATACTTTCCAGTTTTAGAAACCAAAGCCAGGAAGACTCCTTAGCTTCTATTTTCCATAGAGACATATCCCTCCCTGGTGGTAATGCACTGAGAATGGCCTAGTTGTTTGAATAAGCAGAGAAATAAAATGGAGGGAAATAAATGCTGGGTAAAAAAAAATTAAAAAAAAAATAAAGTTAATAATTAAAAAAAAATCATCCCATTGTAGATGTCTACTTCTTTCTGGAAGGCTCTGGAAGCTGAAGTGAGCCACCAGTTTTGTCTGAATTCGGTGTGCTGATGGCTTCTATCCCTGCTTTAATGTTTGGGTTTTCTCTATGCTCTTTCTGGGGGAGCATTGAAGCCCCACATGGAAGATGAATCCTGTACTACTGGAAATAAAACTGCTAAGGAACCTGGACCCTAATTCCTCCTTAAGCACTGGAGATGCAGAGCAGAGATAACTTTACTCAATTCAGGGCCAGGTTACAGGGAAAAGCCTTGTTATCTTCCAGCCTGAATTTTTCCCCTACTCCTAAATCCTAATTTTCTAATGACACCCTGAGGGTTCTATTTCAAAGGAATTTTGATTTTCTTCTTCCCAAGGATAGAAAGTATATTCTTTTCTGTCTCCCACTAGAAAACAAACTTCATGTAGTCAGAGATCACAGGGACCATATCTTTCTTATTCAATCACTAGCATGATACCTGCAATGAAGCAATTATTCCTCAATGAGAATTCATTCAATGGATGAATGAATGAATGAATGAATGAATGATTGAATATCTTATTTTTGATTGAATATCCAGATGTCTTTCACAACTTGCCATTTGCACCTATTTATGTAATCAAGGTGTATTGCTAGAGAGAAATCTGTATCATAGGGTGTTTTTAAGTATTTAATTTTGCATGGATGACATTATAAAAATTAACAGTATGTGGGGGGAGAAAAATATAAAGTAAATGTAAGGATTTTACAAAGAATCAGGGCTATCTGAATTCCTACTATTGCTAGACAAATGGTAGGCTAGACCCTGCCTTTCCAGGATTATATACAGTTAGGGTTAGAACAAACTGAGAGTAAAAGGAATCCCACTATGTCTCAAAACTTGGTTGACAGAAGGGAAAAGAGGCTATACTTCATGATTACTCTGCTGTGATTCCCTAAGACAATTCTAAGACCTAATGTAAATCTGACTGGCCGGGTCTTCTAGCAGAAGAGTTACACACACACACACACACACACACACACACACACACACACACACACACAGGATTCATCAGAGACGCTTTGTAGCAAGGTAGCTGAATCTATTGCATCAGTGTCTGGAGATGAGCCCACTGATGGCACAAGTCAGAAAGGTCAAATAATTGCAATAGCAATGGTTAACTCAATCTGCGGAGCAGAGTGGTGACTAAGGGCGATTAGTGGATGTTGCCTTAACCTTAGCTCATCACCATTAAGAAATAAACAATAATGAGTCTCAAAAGAGTGAAGGGGTCAGTACACTAAATTAACTACTTTAGTATAGAAAGTATACTTGTACTTTTTATCTTTGGTTTTATATTTTGATATATAACTTAGGGTCAAAAGAACATAAAACTCCATGAACAGAGGAGCTTTAATTTTTTAGACACTTCTAGTTCACTGTTCAATGATCTTCAATGGTAGGGTTGAGTTACTCATTTTCTTAAGGTGGTGGGTTAGGTTACTGATGTGAGATCTTTCATCATTTTTAATATAGCCCTTTAGGGTCATACATTTCTTTGTAAGCACTGTTTTAGCTCCATCCCATAAGTTTTGGTAGGTTGTATTTTCATTTTCATTCATCTCAAACCATTTTATATTTTCACGTATTATTTCTTATTTGAGTCATTGGTTACCTAGCAGTGTGTTGTACCGTTTCCTTATATTTATGAATTCCCCATATTTTCTTCTAATATACATAATTTATTTCCATTTTGTTTGAAGAACATACTTGGTATGACTTCACTCCTCTTAAGTGTATTTCACCTTTTCTTATGGCCAAGTAATATTCCATCGTGTATATGTACCACATCTTCTTTATCCAGTCATCTATCGAAAGACACTTTGATTGTTTCCATGTCTGGTGACCATCAATAATGCTGCAATGAACATAGAGGTACATATATCTTTATGGATAAATGTTTTCATATATTTGGGGTAAATATCCAGAAGAGGCATTATTGACTCAAAGGGTGATTCTATTCTGAATTTTTTGAGGAAACTCCATACTGTTTCCCATAATAGCTATACCAATTTACATTCCCACCAGCAGTGTATGAGGGTTCCTTTTTTCTCCACAACCTCTCTAACAGTTTTTATTACTTGTCTTGTTGATAATAGCAATTCTAACAGGTATAAGATGGTATCTCATTGTGATTTTGATTTGCATTTCCCTAAATCCTAGTGAAGTTGAGCATCTTATCATATATCTGCTTACTGTTTGTATGTTTTCTTAGGAGAAGTGTCTGTTCAGGTCTCTGCCTAATTTTTAATTGGATTTTTTTTAATTGCACAGTTCTTTATATATTTTGGATATTAGCACCTTATCAGAGGAAAGTATCTCAACATAATAAAGATCATATATGACACACCCTCAGCTAATGTCATGCTCAATGGTGAAAAACTAAAAGCTTTTCCTCTAATAGGAACAAGACAGGAATGCCCATGTTGAATAACACCACTGTTAGTCAACATAGTATTGGAAGTCCTAGCCAGAGCACAGACAAGAGAAAAATAAAAGGCATCAATATTGAGAATGAAACAATTAAATTGTCACTTTTTGCAGATAATAGCATGATTCTTTATATAGAAAACCTTAAAGATGCCACCAAAAACCTATTAGAGCAATAAACAAATACAGTAAAGTTGCAGGATATTAAATTGGCACACAAAAACCTATATTGCATTCCTATATGCTAACCACGAAACTTCAGAAAAAAGAAATAAAAAAATTTACTTTTGCAATTGCAACAAAAAATAAAATACCTATAAATAAACTTAACAAAAGATGTGAAGGACCTATACACTGAAAACTATAAGACATTTTAAAAATAAATTGAAGAAGACACATAGAAATGGAAAGACATCTCGTGTTCTTGGATTGGAAGAATTAGCATAATAAATGGCCATATTACCCGAAGCAATATACAAATTTAATGCAATCCCCATCAAAATCCTAAGAAAAGAGAACAAGACCAGAGGAATCACACTCCCTGACTTCAATTTATACAAATTGAATTTATACAAAGTGACAATAATCAAAGCAGCATGGTATTGGCAGAAAAATAGATACACAGACCAGTGGAATAGGATTGAGAACCCAGAATAAACCCACATATATATATGAGCAGGTAATTTTTTAAAAAGGTGCCAAAAACATACAATGGATAAAAGAAAGCCTCTTCAATTAACAGTACTGGGAACATTGGAAAGCCACATGCAAAAGAATAAAACTAGACTGCTATCTGTCACCATACACCAAAATTAACCCAAAATGAATAAAAGACCTAAACATAAGACCTGAAACAATAAACTGTGTATAAGAAAACATAGGTACTAAACTTATGGATCTTTTCAGAAAGGATTTTAAGAATTTCGCCTTAAAGTAAAGAGGAGTAAAAGCTAAAATAAATGAACGGACTATATTAAACTAAAAAGCCTCTGCACAGCAAAAGAAACCATTATCAAAAGAAACAGGCAACCAACTGAATGGGAGAAGATGTTTTGAAATGCAGATCTTATTTGTTGCTTTTTTCTTGTCCATTGGCCACACTTTCCTGGGTGTTTGTGTGTATTATATACATTTTTGAAACCTGGACATTTAAAAATATATTGGGTTGTCAGGAGAAGTCATGATGCATGTTTGCAACAGATGACGCTAGTTCATTTTTGGAAGTACTAGAGTCATTCACATCTATGTTATTGCTATGTCATTTGACATCTAACAGTTCTAGTTTCATTCTAAAAAAAAATGAGGGATTTGGTTGAGTTTTGTAGATTTTACAACAAGTTGAAGTAAGAAAACTAAACTGTGCATTTTTTCCATATTTTGCTGTTTTACTTCCATAAAGGAAAGAATGTGCATCAAGCTTGTGTAAAGTTGCATAAAACATATGGTGACAATACTCTACAAGAACGTCAGTGACAACGATGGTTCACGTAATTCTGTGCTGGTGATTTTTATCTCAATGATGCTCCTCAGTCAACGAGGTCCACCAAGGTTGATGATAACAAAATAAAGGTATTGATGGAGTCAAACCCACATTACATGACACAACAGGTTACAGAAACATTGCACATCCATCATTCAAGCATTCACGACCACCTGAAGAAGCTGGGATATGGAAGCAAGCTCGATATTTGGGTTCCACATGAACTCAAAGAAGTTCATTTGACAGCGCATACAAACATCTGCAATATGCTCATTAAATGTGAGGAAAACGATCCTTTTTTGAAGCAACTGATAAATGGTAATGAGAAGTGGATTGTTTACAACAACGTGGTGCACAAACAGACTTGGTCCTGACATGATGATTTACCTCAAATGACATCGAAAGCAGACATTCATCAGAGGACAGTTATGTTCTCAGCGTGGTGGGATTTTAAAGGTATCTTGTGTTTCAAGCTCCTACCAAGGAACGAAACAATCAATTCGAATGTGTACTGTTGGCAATTGGACAGTTTGAACAAATCTATCATCTAGAAATGTCCAGAGCTTGTTAATTGTAAAGGAGTTGTGTTCCATTGCGACAACTGAGACCACACACAAGTTTGATCACCCGTCAAAAATTATTGGAGCTCGGATGGGATGTGTTGCCACACCCACCATACTCGCCTGACCCTGCACCATCAGACTTTCACTTGTTTCGTTCTCTTCAAAACTCCTTGCATGGTATAGGATTCAATTCAGGTGAGGCTGTAAATCAGCACCTTGTTCAGTTTTTTGCAAATAAAGACGGGTCTTTCTATGAATAAGGAATTAAGAAGCTCAATGAAAGATGGCAAAATATTATCGAACAAAATGGGCAATATATCACTGATTGATCTTTGTTCTTTATATATAAATAAATGACCTTTGAAAAATATAGACAAAATATGTCACGACTTTTCTGACACTCCAACATAATATAGTAACTCTGGGAGTCATATATTTGCCCTTCCCCAGAGTTTATTGTTGTTGCTGTTTGTTACTGTTGTTGTTATTGTTGTTGATTAGCGATTTTCCTGGACTAATTCTATAAAGTCTGTAATTTTGTCATCACAGCCACTTCAGTTCTGACTTGTTAAGCTGAGTAGTCAGGGAATGACTGAACAGAGACTTCTTTAAATTCCTAGAACAATAGCTCATCCATTCTTTGCTAAGTTACTCCTTGTCTTTGTTGGAATAGGTTTTTAATGCTCTTGAAGTTTATAAATGTATCTTAACCTTCACTTTCTGTCTGGTCAGAGCCTCCAGGTCAGCCAGACATGGGAGATTAGGTGTCCTCAGGGCTCCTGGCCATAAGCACAGTCCTGACAGGTGCATAGCCATATAGATTGCTAAGAATTTTTCAGACCTTTTCAAAGCCCCCAATGAACTTACCTTTTCCCAGATTTTTCTTTTACATTTGCTGAACAGACTCTTGACTCCAGATGATGGCACCACTTCAGGTAATTAGGTGTTAAATAATTGTCATTGGCTTTTGAGACAAACACAAGAGAATAGTGCTTCCCCACTGAGCGAGCTCTGAATCTGGTCAAATAAAGACAAATCTTTGAATGAGACTTTTCTAGAGAGCTGCCAGACTGATCAAATAATGATAGTATGTAGGAACAAAGCTTTTTAGGGATCTCCAAACTCATTATTCCCTCTCCAGTGGGTGCTAGACTCCTAGTTTTCACCACAACCATGATGATGAGGCTGCTCATTTTCTATGCTCCTGGTGATCTCTGAAGAAGGAATGGAAATAGAGTAAGTTAAACATCCACAGAGTTTACTGTTTTTATTGAGATACAGCCATTTTTTTCCTGAATGAACATTTCTCAAATTACTTAAAATCTTTAGTCAATTTTTAGAGTTCTTAAAAAGTTAATTTTGAAGATCCCTTCTGGGCCCTCATCGTTTTTATGTAGGAGTAGATTTTCCATCCTCTGGAAGTGTTTATCTTTGGTAGTATTAATTTTGATCACTTGGATATTTTTCTGTCAGGTTTCTTCATTTTAAAATTATTTGTTTTTCTTGTAATTAATAATAATATTGAGGAGAGGAAATTTGGATCTGTGAATCTATCCTATTCTATTCAAAATTTTATTTTATTTATTAATTTATGGATTACTATTTTATTCAATGACTTATAATCTGTTACTACCACTATTTACTTTACTAATCAAATCACCCCAGAGTTGCCAAGTGTAAGTTACTTTAAGCAGATTTTTTACATGTCCCCGTCATTCTCAGAGCCCTACATTTCTATTAAAAAAAGAAAAAATAGATGTTCGAGATCTTTTATTTTCCTTGCCCAGCCCTGAAATAAAGTATTCCGCTAGGGTACTCCAGTTCTTTTTTCAGTAGATAATGATATAAAGAAACCAAGACCTGGGCACTAGTTATACCTATTTTTATAGAAGTGTCACTATTTCTAGGCCCCTGCAGGTGACAGAGTTATGGAATGTGTGTGTGTGTGTGTGTGTGGTTTGCATGTGCATGTATGCACATAAGCATGCACATACAAATATTTACACATCCAACTACATATAACGCAGTTTGGTACACATTTACTTCTGTAAATAGCTGTATATGTTGAAAACTTTGACTTCAATCCAATAACTCCAGTTTTGTTAGTACAAACAGGGCTTCATTGTATTTTCTCCCTTCTCATATGTATCATCCAACTCCCATAACTACCCTTATCATCAATAAATATATTTACTTAAACAAATACTCCTTTATATAATCAATCACCCACTGCTGTTGCCGCGACACCGACGTCTCCTTTACCTCGCTTTGGCTCAAATGCCTCTGCCAGACTCCACCCCTATCACACCACACGGATTGCCTCCTTCTCCACTGAGGCGTCAACATCCTGAGGTAATCCTCTGCCCCTACAAACACTCTTCTCAAGAACACTGACCCTGAAACTCTATATCTGACTTTTAACTTACTCAGAAGCCTTCCTCACTTCTCTTGATTTCTGATACCCCATGCTGCACTGCGTCTCCTCCCCTCTGGGGATGTCCTTTTTATCCTGCGTAGGCACTGACGCTCAGTAGCTGGCCACCACCCACACTGATGCCCCCTTCGCCTGCCTGGGTTCTGACACAGCGTGCCCAGCTGCCTGCAACAGGAAAACCCTCCGTGTACCAGTCGGGCTCCACTATCCTGAGCCCGGCCACCCCTCTCTCCAGATGTCCTCTCCAAACCCCCTGCCGGTCAGCTAGCTTGGGCTGAACCCTTCACCTGCAGCCATAATGGTTAAGCATGCCTTGAGCTGAGTGTTACTATACCATGCACAACCCTACATAATGGCTGTTAGAGTGAATTGATCAGGAAGAAAAAGCAAGAGAATGGGAAAAGGAAAAAAAAAAAGATGTGGAAATTTTACATCATATTTTTATAAAATATATCTTATACCTCAAAGCTGCACAAATGTAATTTGTCTAGTAAAAGGAAGACATTTACACTTTTGCTACTGAGTCTTTTAAAATAGTGGAGTTTTTATTTGGTCTAAAATCTTTGACCAACAGCTATATTTTGTTTATAGTACACATTTCCTGGCTTTAAACAGTTATTAAAGAATGAAGACTAATAAGTTCAGTGACTTCAGATTTTTCTAGTACAATTTATAGAAATATATTCTTGTATAACTCAAATAACTTAAATTCAGGGATATCTAATAAGAGAGTACAGAAATTGCTCCTACATACTACCCAAATACCTTTATTTTCACTGTCTTAAAATGTAAAATATGAATAATTTCTAAACAGATTTTACAGCCTTGAAAATTATTCACAATCAAATAAATCTTGGAACAAGGTAATAATTTGCAGTAGTACATAAATATATTCTACATAAAAAGATTGCTCTCTCTCCCTCTTTCTCTCTCTCTCTCTCTCTATATATATATCTTTTATTTTCCTTGCCCAGCCCTATATATATATATATATATATATGCCTATATAGATAGATAGATAGATAGATATACACCATATTTCCCCATGTATAAGATGCACCTTAATTTTAGGGCCTGAAATTTGAAAAAAATGTATTACATAAAGTTATGGAATTCAAGTTTTATTCATCATAAAATTCATACAACTCCTCATCACTGTCAAAACTCCCAAATATTAGCTGCAACCACTGTATAAAACACACCAGTTTTTAGACCCCAAATTTTTCAAAAAAGGGTGCGACTTATACATGGGGAAATACAGTATATTATATAGCACCTGTGTGTCAATCATATATAATTAGCCATATGTTAATCTGTTACAAGAACTTGTATATACTGTGTATATGCACATAATTAATACATATATTATCATGCATGTATATTTTCAAAGTATTCATTTTCATTAGCTTAAGAATTGAGGCTTGAAAGCTTATTTCTTCTACTTGGGAGATCAGTTATTGTTTATTTTTTTTCCGCAGGCCTATCTTGCAAAAATGAAATGAAATAGGAAAGAAAAATAAGTTTCACAATAAATTAACCCTTCTAACTTTAAGCTGATATATAGAGAGAAGTGAAGAAAATAAGAAAAAGAATAAAAACCACTAACAAGTTTCCCATTATTAATTTAATTTACTTTTAACTGACCAAGGTAAGGAATGTTGAAGTTTGGATAGTGAAATATCATGGCATCATCATTCTTAAAAAAGAAGATAAGGAAGTGTGTGTGGGGGGAGGATATTGTCCATAATTGTTGATAATTATCATGTTAACCTATGATTGCTTCATTGCAGGGAATGTTTAAAATTATGTTCTCTAGATTTGGGGGAGGGGGATAGATATTAGGATAATGGATTATTTCCTACATTTGTGTCCAAATAATTTTTTAAAATTTAAAAGATAAGTTCAGAAACAAAACATGAGAAATTGTATTGTGAAAGCCATAATTGCAGAAAAATCAATTAGACAATTTTTCTTGATCTCATTTGAAGCTTTGACATCCCACATTCCGTTTATTTGCTTCTGGCCTAATAATCCTCTGCATGCTGGGAAAAATCTTTGTTCTCTGATAGAAGTAATAAAGCTGTCTGCACGATTCCCTCTTGTGAGACACCGAGTGTTCCTATTTTATTTAATCTATTGGTGTGCAGCCTTTTCAAAGTAAATACTTCACACGCACTGAACAGAGAAAGACATGCAAGGGGCTGGCCTGAGGAGTGTAAAAATTAAAAAGTGCCCTGTGAAGAAATAATGATGGCTCTCTAAAAAAATTAAATAAATAAGAATCTTGGGTCAAGTGGGCTTTGACTCATTGCTACCAGGGTTCGCAGTGCTTCATATCCTCCCAGCCCCCTGTTCCATTCAGTTGTTCCCGCTGAATAAAAAGCATGGAGAAAATGAAGAGATCTAAATGCCAGCAGGGGATGAGTTGCATTCTTTTAGGCATGTCCTGAGCCTAGTCACCCAGAACAACTTGTGATCCCTGGACAAAGCCGGTCACCGCAGGTGGCCATATCAAGAAATTTTCCTCCTGGAATTAGATATTATCCCAGGAATCACTACTGAGTCAAACATAATGCCCCATCCTGCTGGGTCAAGTAGGATTCCATTTCAATTTCTTTACACAACGATGCATTTCATCTTGTCTGCGTACAATGACAGTGCTCAGGCATGAAATAAATGGAAGTGCCTGAAAGGCAGAATTATCCCTTGAACCTGCAGCATTCCCAACCCCAAAAACATACATTGTCAAGTGAGTTCCAGATAAGCAGGATCTTCAGCCAGTGTTTGTGTTGCTTGGCTTCCTTTAATCACACTCCCTTTTGTAAAACGGATTTTCCAGGGGGGAGATAAATCATGGCTGAGGAAAAAAGGTCATTTTCAAAAGGCTTAAGAGGTTCATTTTGTGTGGCTTTCCAAGGTGAAATAGATAATTCAGGGTAGTGAAGGTCTTTTGTGATCAACTTAATTCATCCTTCATATTACCAAGAAAAAACTATTGAAATAAGAGTGAATAAAGTTCTTTATAACCATGTTCCTACAGATAGAAAATGATTTCTTGTTTGCTAGGATACTATCCAAACTCTAGCAAATAAAAGTTCAGGTTGAGAGCAAGATTTTCTTCCACCTCCTCTTCAGAAAATGGAGCAGTTTTTTGGATGTCTGCCAGATATATATTTTTCAGTACTTTCCTCAGTAACATATCTTTGCCTACAGAACATCAAGTTAGCTTCAGCATGGCTATGTGGCCAGACAAAGGGCATTTTTCTCCATCACCAGGTTATGTTTGAGCCCATTAGATATAGAGAAATGTGAGAAAAATCTAAGGAATAACATTTTATTTACTAAGATGGAAGACCTTTCTTTAGCAGTCAAATGTTGTTGATTTTTTTAATATTAAACTATACCCTACCTATAAGAATAATTCTCTTGAATATATATTTATGAATGGGATACATACAGAAACTAGAAGTATCTTAAATTTTATTAATTTTGAATACCTTAAACACTTGTCATGCAAAAATCACTATAGGACAAAAGGAAAGAAAAATTAGAATGCATCATATGCTAGCTTAGGATTTAATGTATATTTTTTCTAAAATATTCTCTTTTGGTTTTGGTTTCTTTGATTTAAATGTTCATTTTTACACAGTGTGGAATGTCATCAGAAAACAAAAATAACAGTATATGTCACATTATTACACAAGTTTAAAACACTGTTATTTTAATCTATATAAATAAATATTCAACAGTGATTCCCACATTCAAGGGAACTTAGATACCAGATGATAATTGATTATTGAAGGTGCTTTCTTCCATATCATATAGCTTGTTTGGTTGTGTATATATACATAGTGGAATGAATTGCTTTAATTCTGCAAATTAACTATAGCTAGAAAAAGTCAGGCAGTTATGAACACTCATATTTGCCCACTAATCACATAGAATTTAATCTGAGGTGACTATGGAATCTATAGAAAGAAAAACAGTTGTTACATAATATCTACCTGAGTGGGCCAATTTAAAAGAATTTCATTTATTGAAAAAGAAGGGCCCTATAATTTTAGAAATTATGTTTTAAAATGAATCAATGACTAGGTATTTTTAATATTTTTTTGTTTACTAATGTGAATGTCTTTCATTATGACTTTATGCCATTAATTTTGAAAAGGCCAACTGAAATAGCTTAGACCTGAGCTATGAGAGGATCTGTACTTTTCCTAAGCAAGTACACATACCTACTACCTTGAGAAAAGACAATATGTGCTATTAGTGTTTTAATTTTTTCTCCAAATCCTTATAACACTTCATTTTATTTATATCAATATCTGTATTTCTCTGATATGTTTATATTTATCCTAGTAAATACACTGAAGTTGTAGTTCATGTTATATGCTTTATATGCCTCATTACACTTGGCCCTGTGTTTTTTATCTAATGATGGTTAATACCTGTTTAATAATGCACAAATAATTAAATGTTTGATTTAAAAAAAACAAATACACATTTGAAAGAAATTTACAAAATGTAAATAGGAGAGGACTATTTGCCTTACAAGATGATTTTTAGTTTAAATTAGATATTTGCCTTTCTACAATTTAAATATCAATATCCTAAAACTAGGAAGAATTATAACTAAGTTTTTAATTCTACATAATTTTTAGAATTCAATTTCAAAATTCTAAGTACACCTTTATATAAAAATTATTATTCTGGAAGAAATTTTTCACTTGGGTTCTTCATTAATACATATTACAGTGGCCGATAAATTATAATCTGAGGTAATTTTTCAAAGCACTTTTTATTTTTTCAACTTTCAAGTTTTTGTGCAAGATTATTCCTTATGAATATTTGTCACAAGCTTTGCCTGAATTTTTTGTTCAACCATTTATGAGTCACCAAAGGAGACAAAAGGTTTTTTTGTTTTGTTTTGTGTTTTTAATCTATAAAAAGTAAAACAAAATTCTGCTCCAAATGGAGCCTCTTTATGATGTTGTCTACTGGTGAAGGTAAAGTTTTTTTTTGTTTTTTGTTTTTTTTAATTGGGGAATTGGGGGAATGGGAACAGCGCTGGGGAATTAGGGAAGGGGAACAGACAAGTTGCTGTTGTTTTGTTCTTCAGTCTAGTTGTGGAGGACGTTGCTTCACTGGCCCAAGTTGGCACCATCACTGCGCTC
>NW_017732429.1:442473-447597 GCF_001890085.2 Hipposideros armiger | reverse complement strand
AAAGGACAGATAAAGAGGCTCCCAGACAAAACAAAGCTAAAGGAGTTCATCACCATCAAACCAGTATTACAAGAAATGTTAGAGGGACTTCTTTAAGACCAAAATAATAATAATAATAATAATAATAATAATAATAATAATAATAATAACAACAACAACAATAAGAAGAAGAAGAAATAAGAAATATGAATAATAAAATGGTAATAACTACATATCAACAATTATTTTAAATGTAAATGGATTAAATGCTCCAATTGAAAGACATAGGGTGGCTGAATGGATAAGAAAACAAGACCCTTACATATGCTGCCTACAAGAGACTCACTTCAGATCAAAAGACACACACAGACTGGAAATAAAAGGATGGGAAAAAGATAATTCATCAAAATGGAACCAAACAAAAGCTGCAGCAGCAATACCTAAACCAGACAAAATAGACTTTAAACCATAGGCTATAACAACTGACAAAGAAGGACACAGTAATCCCACTTCTGGGTATTTATTTTTCCCGAGAAAACCAAAACGCTACTTTAAGGGGCATGTGAACCCATATGTTCTCTGCAACATTGTTTACAATTGCCAAGATGTGGAGGCAGCCTGGGTGTCTGATGATGGATGAAAGGATAAAGAGGAGGTGGTACATATGTACAATGGAGTATTGCTCAGTCATGGAAGGGAATGGGTTCTTGCCCTTGGTGTTGGTGTGGATGGAACTGGGGGGATATTGTGCGGAGTGGAGTGCCTGACAAAGAAAGACAGATGCAATGTGATTTTGCTTATATGTGGAATCTAAAGAACAAAATAAACAAACAAAACAGAAACAAATTCTTAGATCTAGAGATCATTTTGATGGTTGCCAAATGGGAGGGGTGTTGAGACTGGGTGAAAAAGAGGGAGGGAGTATGAAATACAAATTAGTAGTTACAAACTAGTTATGGGGATGTAAAGTAAAGCATAGGGAATATAGTCAATAATGTTATAATAACTATGTATAGTGCCAGGTGGGTACTAGACTAGTAAGGGGGATCACTTCTTAAATTATGTAAGTGTCTAACTGCTATGCTATACACCTGAAATTAATATAAAATAATATTGAATGTCAACTCTAATGGGGAAAAAGGTAAAGGGGGCTGAGAGGTCCCAATTTCCAGATATAAAACAAATAAGTCATGTGACTGTAATATATAGTATAGGGAATACAGGCAATAATATTGTGATAGCATAGTACAGTGTCTGATGGTTGGTGGACTTATCATGGTCACTTATTTAGGTATGAAAATGTTTAATAACTATTGTATATACCTGAAACTAAAATAACATTGTATGTTAGCTATATTGTAATAAAAATATTTTTTAGAAGTCCAGAGGTAATAGTTACTTGTACTAATTCAATGTTGAAGATAAATGTACAGTAGCTTAAATGTAAGATCAGGGCCGGCTGAGTGGCGCGATGGTTAAGATCTGGCTTGGGATGCCAGAGNGACGGCCCGGTAAAGTTTTAATATAAGTTCTATCTTATGCTTTTTGTTTTTTTAACATGTTACATCATCAAGGTTTAAGGAAAAGAGCTTTTGTTTAGTTTTAACAACAATCTACATAAAGTAAGTAGTGAAAATTTTTGCATTCAGGGTCCTATGCAAAGATGTTGAAAAACCAAGTGTGTCAAACAGGCTAGGATAGATAGAATATGGTACAATAACAGCCAACCACCAAATCTCTATAACTCACTCTGCCCTGTATGACCTTGCATGGCACTGGGGTTTTCCTACTCTCTATGAGGTCTTTAGATGCCCAGGCAGAGGGAGCAGTGATCATCTCAAATGTTGCTCATCACCTCACCAGAAGGAAAAGGAGGTTGTGACAAATTGCACATGGGCTGTGAAAATTATCTGGAAGTGAGTTGTGTCCACTTGAATATCACTGTCCAAAGCAAAACATATGGCCACATCTAACTACCAGAATGTAAATAAGTATAATCCTATCATATTCCTAAAAGGAGAAGAAGCAAAATACTTAGTGAGGAGAATTAATGACTGCCTAAGCAATTTCTGCCATCAGTTATCTCTTTTCACTTCCTCCAAGATATTAAACTTCTCCTATATGTCTGAGTTTAAAAATCATTTGAACATATTCATTTAAATCTTCCTCTATGAAAAATGCCAGGTTCTCCCCATAGAGATATGAGAGTTTCCTCACTCTAAGCTAGACTCTTCTCAAGCATTTTAGTTTGATTAACACAGGTGATACGCTCCTGCATATTTTTAGTTGGATATTCCTTTGATTGGTAGCCACCACTGCTTTCAATATTTTTGCTTTATTATTAACATCAGTATCTTAGTTAATAACAAGAGTATCTTAAGTAACTAATAAAAACACCTGTGAGCACTTTAAGACAGTGAAGCATTGTACTGAACATAAAGGCTCATAGTTCACTTAAACACAGGCATTGCCCAACTGCCATTCAGGGTCAAGGATAAAAGGGGTGGAGGGACAGCCAGCTCCAGAGATGCATTCTAGTAATAAATTCAGTGCACCCCACAGCTTTGTGTCCTGAAGATTATTTCTCTTACAGCATCTGTTCTCAAAACATTTCAGACCCACCATGTGAGAGACAGTATCTGCCCCCAGGGACTAGAAGAAACATGTTTTTAAAAGAAGAAGAAAGGACTATTTGTTTTGGATGGTGCTTTAGAAATGTGAGGGAAGAAACAAGAATATGTGGAATGTGGGGTGAGAAGCGGTGTGGCTGTGAACCACATGTCTAGAGACAAATAGATGCTATTGATCTAGTGATGATAAGGAAAAGAAGGCCAATACAACACAGGAGACTTACAATGATTTCTGGTTTTGATGTAGCTTAATAATTTCACTGTGGAAAAGCTTTCTTGATGATTTAGCTTGGGATATGAAATCTAGAGCAGGTAACTTTGCGTAAGACATTAAGAACTGAATAATACATAAAAATAAAACATCAAAAGTCTCAAAACAAAAATAAACCATGGGAGACAGGAAAGGGATAGCATAGGTAATGTCAAAAAGTCCATATTTTTTCTGGTCAAGATGGCAGAGTAGGGAAACGAGGTGCTCACCCCCTCTTACAACCACATCAGTGAAATGCAAACCACAGAACAACCACCAATGGGAATCACCTGAAATTTAGCTGAACAAAAGGTTTACAACTATAGATACATAGATGAAGCCACCTTGAGGATAGTAGGAAGGTCACAGACATGGAATGGGCTGGTTTCACACCCGTGTGTGACCATTAAAAATCAGAAGGGATATCTTGGCCGCGGAGGCCCCACCCAGAAGTTATGGGGACTTCTCCCCCCAGCACTAAAACACTTGGCTGGAAGTGATTTAGGAGTGAGAAGTCCTGAGGAGTGATGTGAAAACCAGCAGAGGTTATAGCTGAGACAGAGGGTGGCTGCACTCCCAAGAGCTCCTCTTAAAGTGCCCACATATGGACTTACTCACTGACGGACTTACAGGCTCTGAGCAACAGTACTGGGGCAGCAGCTTGGAAAGCTAAAGGAGACAGGAACATATGGGGAGGAACTGTTATGTCTTGGTTCAGGGGGATGGTGGAGGGGCAGCTTTCTCCCAGTAGAGAATCTGGCAGCAGCCCTTGTTTCTTTGTTGAGCCCTCCCCCTCCTTGCATGCAGATGCATGCACACATGCAGAAGTCATATCTGACTTTCCATCAAACTGCCTATCACCCTTCATCTGCATCCCCCTAGTGATTCCCTGAGACCATGTCCGATCCAACATTTGGGCATGACCAAGCCACTTCCAGTGGGCTTTTCCAAATAAGAGGCCTGACTTAGCTCATACTGAGGACTTTCCTAAAATCTCTCAAAGGTCCACTAAATCCAAATAAGCAGCATCTGGCTTTGGCATGTCCTGTACCACTGGCTGAGCAGCCCTAAGCCCAGCATTATCAAGAGCCAGCCTTGAAGGCCAGCCGAGTGGCTCAGTTGGTTAAAAGCTCGCTCAAGAGTGTGAGCTCTGAGCAACAGCGGTTCGATTTCCAGCCCAAGCTGAGCTGCCAACAGGTGGCAGTCTGGCTCAGCTAAAAAAAAAAATCCAGCCGTGGCATCTCAAGGTACCTCCAAGAAGGACATGGGCAGTGGCTAACTCTGGATTGCTTTGTGGCCTATGCCAGGTAGCCCTGGGCAGGGCACAGGCTGTAGGTGAAGTTGGCCTGCAGTAGGTCCCCCACTAGGAAGCCCCAGAGCCAGCTTCAGCCTGGGCCAGGGAACCATCTGGCCACCTCCAAGGGTGACACATCCAAAGGGCAGACAAGGCAGGCACCAGAGCCCCACTAAAGCAAATTGGGCTCTGTAGGGTCAGCCCCTGCACATCAGCTCCTCCACTGTAGTCACAGCCAGTCCTTAAAAACAATCATCCCTCCCACTGATGTACAAACAACAATCAAGTCTCAACTACAACAGAAGGGCACACACAACCCACAAAAGTGACACACCTGGTGCACCCAGCTTTGGTGACCAGGGAGACTGGGCCACTGGGTTCCAGAGGACACATATATAAGGCTACTCTACTAAGACCAGGAGACATAACGGCCCTACATAGAAAGAAGCACAGGGAGACAGCCAAAATGGGGAGACAACGAAACATGTCCCAAATGGAAGAACAGAACAAAGCTTCAGAAAAGGAACCAAAGAAAATAGATCGAGCAATCTACCAGATGCTGAATTCAGAACAGTGGTTATAAGGATGCTCCATTGTTTCAGGGAGAACTTCAACCAAAAAATAGAAAAAATAAAATTGGAGATAGAAAACATAAAAAAAGAATCAGTCAGAAATAAAGCCTACAGTTACTGAAATGAGGAATATGTCTGAGGAATTCAACAGTAGATTAGATGAAGCAGAGGGTCAAATCTGCAATTTAGAAGGTAAGGTAGCAGCAAATATCTAATCAGAACAACAAAATGAAAAAAGAGCCTCCCCAAATGAGGAGAGTTTAAGGGGCCTCTGGGACAACATCATGCATGCCAACATTCACATCATAGGGGTACCATAAGGAGAAGAGAGAGAACAAGGGACTGAAAACCTGTTTGAAGAAATAATGACAGAAAACTCCCCTAAGCTGGCAAAGGAAA
>NW_017732429.1:431736-437533 GCF_001890085.2 Hipposideros armiger | reverse complement strand
ATATATATATACATATACATATATATAATGATGTTTTTCCCTCCCAAGCCTCTCAGACCATTGGAAAACTAGCAGTAACTAGTACTTCAATATTGAAAACATTGTGTCTTTTAAATTGTTAAACATTTGCTGAAAACTTATTTGAGGGAATAAGCTGTTGCTGATATAATTTCCAAATTTGACTTTACTGCCAAATGTTCACATTCAATCTATAAGGGCCCTGTCTTCATGAGCTAGGTTGAGGTGAGAGGTGAAGAATGTGGTACAGAATATGGAACTCGTGATTTTTAGATACAGTGCACTCTGCTTTGCAACTCAGAATGTATAATCCCAAAGAAGTGGAGGTGGTGGGAAGGACAGAAGCCCCAAAGGTCCTGATTTATGGAGGTGTTCTGCCTGCACAGCTGCACAAGCCCTGGGTGAACTGTGATTCACACTGCTGTGTCAAGCCATTCTCCTGTTAGTGAAGAGCATCTCATTTTGGCGTGAAGAAAGAGTGGGCAGTCTTACAATGGAGCTAGATCCCTTTACATAAATGATTTAAAACTTCCTCTTTAAAGGGTTTATCCATCAGCAAACTTTTCAAAATTTATCATATGCAAAAAAAAAAGGCGAAATCTGACAAATTATACCCAAGAAGGCTTGTATTCCTTTCATTGATCAAGCTATGAAAGCAATTTGTCCTTATTTTATGATAAGAAGTATCTCATTTTCTTATAGTATCTTTCTTGCTTCTGGATAAATCACCCAAATTTGTAAGTGAAAAGTCGTAATCAGAAACCCAGCATCATAAATTTCATGAACAAAGCAATGGTTAGGTTGAAATTCATTGGGTGAATTTGACTGTATAAAGAGAGACAGATAGATGGTTAGTTAATATTTTATATTTTAATAGTTTGCACAGGTGGGTTGATAAATAACAAATCTTTACATAATAAGTACAATGAATTGCAATCTCCCTTTTACCTTATTATGCAGAGTAACCTAATCAATTTTAAATCACGTAACTATGGAAATTTGAAGACGGAGGTCAAAATTTCTTCCTATACTGTATGCAAAGAAATGACAACTAGAGACACCATAGTAAAGGAAAACAGTGTACTGAAATCCATTAAATCAGAATGTTACATTGAAAGGACCTTACCACCTTACTAAAGAATTGAAAAGTAACCTAAGGTTATTCACTTTATATAAAATAAACATTGAACATCCAATGTAGCAATTCCTTTACTGCTTTTATAAAACCTCACATTGTAAAACAATTATTTGTGTTTGAATATTTTACTGTCGAATTTGATTTAAAATAATCTTTGAAAGGGCACTGCTTTTTTGAGGCGTTCTTTGTTGTTATTAAAGAGGTAAGATCATGAGCAGCAGGAGGGAACCACTTAAACAGAGGTTCAAATGCCCTGTTCCAACAGGACAAGATTTTAGTACTTTATACAAAAAGTAGAACAGTACAATTTTCTGTGGGGTTTCTTCAACATATATAAGAGACCATATGATGCCACAGGTATTATTGACATGAAATTAATAAAAAGGGGATTTATATCTTTCTTTAAGTGTTTATTTTCATTCTTATTGGAGAATGTGAGATAGCAAAGAGAGTTGGAATTCAAACAGAAAATGTTTGCAGAATAGACAATATGGAACACTTGTGTGGAAACAATTTTGTTTATTTGAAATTGTTAACTTATTTAAAGTCCACTTTAAATAAGTTAACAATTTATTTATCCAGTTGCAGAATGGTAGAGCATGGGAAAAAATGGGAAACAAAGTTGGCTTCATTGATACTACAATTGTTGTGATCAGGATTATACCACATATCATTTGTAGAAACAAATTATTCAATAGGTAGGTAAGCCAAAATCAAGAATAAATGAAAAAAAAATTAACGTTTTCATTAAAAATATTAAATAACAAAAAATCGCATAGCCTCATCATATAATCTTTGGCAACATTTTTTTTTCAGTTTATTTCAAAGATTAGTTAAATTTTTCTTTCATCTGGTAGAAAGAGGACAAGTTGTGAAATATCCTTAGGAGTAAATGCAAAATATTTCTTCAAGTAGGTTAGAAGAGACAAAGTTTAAGAGGTCATTGCCTTTGGAAAGTGGCAGCTAGAAGATACATTAACATTTCTCAGCTGCTTAATGCCATTTTCATGCTGCTCACGCGTGTATCCCTCCCCAACACTCCCCCCCCATCCCAGAAGCGCGCGCAAGCGTGCGTGCACACACACGCACTATGCTCATTTAATGGCAAATAGTTGCTGTTTCTATTTGAACTGATTAAGATATAGTTTTAAAAATAGGCTTTTGGCTTTTGAAATGGCACCCGTAATACCAAAGTGACATAATACTGCACTTCTGTAATTCAAATGGGCTGCCATTGAGTCAAGGGAAGCAAGTGCCTCTGTGCAATTTTCCTCCTTTTTTTGTGAGTTAAGCAGATTTACTCTTTAACGGTGGAGCTTCAGCGGATGATTATGACATCAAAGTGTGACAGACAGTGATTATGTACTGCAGAGAGAAAAAGCAGTTAAAAAGAGACAATTCATTCCCATAGCTTAAAGGGACAATTTCCTTGGCCAAAAGTGAAATAAACTCTGTCATTCCAGGCTTCTCTTTGAAAGAAAGGAGAGTGCAGGCTTAGTCTGTTTCGTTTGATTTTTCACTTCCTTTCATTTTTCGAATCACACTGTCTCTCCAAATACCCAAGTACGTTTTCTGTCTCACTCACCACTGTCTGCATATCCTATGCGATCTGTTTTTTGACCCAATTATTTGCTGGATTTGAGTATTTTTATCAGCAAATTTCTCAATATTAGAAGCTTTTACTGTAATGAAACTGGCATTCTGGTGTTATAGCCTGATTTTTTTTTTCTTCTTCCAATTCAGCTCTAATTTCTCAATTTGTGACTTCTCTTTGGTTTTTATAAAGTGCTTAGAAACTGTACATGCAATGTTGTTAAGTCAGATCTTTGGACATATATTAGAAAGAATAAAAACTAGTGAATATTTGCTTATTTTATATTTAATTTCACTGTTTCTAATTCCCAGTCCATTAAAGTACTTTTTTATCCTGGAATATAATAATTGCATGAGTTAAACATTCTATCACGCTACCAAATTTAACAAAACTAAAAGTAACATATTTAATTTATAGTTTAGTTACCATAGCCACCTTGATTCTTAGCCTGGTACACTGCTCTTAATGTAAAATTAAAATACACTGAGGTTTAAAATAAATATTAATATAATTTTCTGTGACTTTTTAAATACTAATTTAAGTGACCAACTTTTATTTTATCCTGAAAAAATGCCAGTTATTTTAATGGTGTATGAATTGTTTTTTTAATATACTTTTAGAGACTTATAAATATTTTTAATTATGATACCAAAATAGTGAAACCAAAATTATTTACTATACTATGAACTTTTTTTAATATTAGATTTATTCTCACAATGAGTAAACTATTGAGAAGAAATCAAGGTTNGCTGAGCTGCTGCTGAGCTGCCAACAAGTGACAGGATGGCTCAGCTAAAAAAAAATTGCAAAACGATATTTAAATTTAGTTGAAAATATATTTATAAATGAATGTGTTATGGCAAGAAGATATCCAAGGATTTTAAAAGTAGAGACAAATTATTGTATTATCAGTACCCAAAGTGACATAAGAAATACAGGCCAAAGAGACAATAAGAAATAAAACACATAATGAAATTGAAGAATTCTCAGATAATGCAGGAATATAAACTGTATTATTGTAAGACACAGAAAAAAAAATTGCTGTCTTTTACCATATAAGGAAACAAATTTGTAGGCAAATTTTGTAACAGACTCATTTTACTTTCACTTTTACTAAAGAAAATATAACTATGATATAGAGCTGTTAAGAAGGAAAAAACTATACCTGCTATGTACAACCCATAACTTCCCAAGTAGGTTTGAGCAGCAAAGGTAGACAGAGAGGTTAATGTGGGGTTGGTTACAACTGGATCACTTTGAATAACTGAAGTAGAAGAATTTCAAGGGAGGTAGTGAAGCATGAAGAGGGGAAAGCAATCAGGGAGTCAATAAAGGGGCGTAAAGCTAGCAACAACGTGTTGGGAAATGATCACTAAAAAATCTTTGATAGTTGATCAAATGGTTTAAAAAAAAACTCTTGGGTAAAGTCCAATATTAAATTTGAGGTAAATTGTGGCTACAAAATTAGCACCCCATCTTAGCCTCATACTCCTTTGATAAAGCCCACTATGCATACGTACACATATTTGATAGTGGGGAGCGTGTGTGTGTGTGTGTGTGTGTGTGTGTGTGTGTGTGTGTATGTAACTCAACCAAAGCTCAGCTTTCTGCTTAGGTCCCAAGCAATTCGAAACACAGGCAACATACAGATGGTGGCATGGGCCAAGGACTGAATTAAGTCACTAAAAAAAAGACTGCAGATCCAGAGTTGAATATGAAAACATAAAGCCATCATAAGGGCTTCAAGATAGTAAACAAATCTCGGAGAATTCTCTTGAATTCGAATGGGAATGATATGAGGGAAAAGTATCCTTGAGACAAACAGTCACATTTTCATGGGCAGGGAAACTTCTGATGACACTTGGCTTTCATGGTGAGATACGGACTATCTTTTGAGGTGGTTCAATATGATTATTAAATTTTTCTGCAATGTTTTTGGCTAGTGGGCAATGTATTTCATCTCTTCAATTCAATCCAATGGACAATTATTGCGGTCCCATCATAGACATTGTGTGTCAACATTAAAAGTATGAGTAAGATGCAACCTCTATTATTAAACTCCTCACAATCTATTCATTGAGATTCCTTGAGAAGGAGTAGAGAGGGGGATTGAAAAAATCACTCCTACCAACACGAGGATATGCCGCTGTGTAGCAGTGTGAGTCGAGGGCTAGTGGAGAAGACGAGTGAGAAGAGATCACTTCAAAGAAGAGAGAACTTTTGATGAAGGGCTTGAAGGATGAAAAGATTTTCACTAGACAGAAAATAATAACAACAGGTATTTGGTAGTCTGTAAATAGCATATAGAGAAAGAAAATGCCTCCTATGAGTGGGATCAGCCTGGGAGTAATTTGATGAAACAGGAGAGGAGATAGGGGCACCTCTATTGGATAGAGTAGGCAGGCATCAGTGAAGCAAAGAAGTATGATGCAAACAATAAAATAATATGAATGAAACATTACAAACTTTTTCTTATTGCTAATTCTATGTTATTACAAGGGACTCATGTTTCTGAGACCATTCTCTTTGTTTTCCCCCACATAACTTTTCCTCCTGTGCCTATGCCTCAGTCACCACAACCTTTGTCCAAGACACCCAAGCCAGAAAGCTTAGTCACCACCCTAGAGTTTGGGGAGGGGGGACAAACAAAACCTTCCCCCCTAAAAAAAGCACCCTCCTTCTTTTAATTAGTCCCTAAATTTATTCAGTACATCCTACAGAATGTTCCCACTTCGCCTGATTTCTCTCCATTTTTATTGCAGAATCCCTAACTTGGGTAACTTGGGTCTTTATAATTACAGAACTGAATTTCTCCTATTATTTTCTGACTAGCTTCCCTGCGTTCTCCTTAACAATTTTCTCAAGCCATTTTCCAAACTGCCTGAAAATGTGTTTCTTCTTTAAAGTTCACAAAAATTATGACATTTTTTTCATCATGGATCTCAGTGGCAAAAATTATATTTAAGACCATTATTTCCACACCTACAAACTAATTCTGCAAATCTCTCTCCCTCTCTCTCTCTCTCTCTCTCTCTCTCTCTCTCTCT
>NW_017732429.1:387279-426471 GCF_001890085.2 Hipposideros armiger | reverse complement strand
TGCTTTCATAAAATGTGGCTACTTGGTTAGTCCATTTTTACAAAATGCATCAAATAGACATCAAAATTTCTGATCCTCTATTTTACAAATTTTCTTCAATTCTGTAAGTATATAATTTCCATAATAACTGGATGTTTTAGAGATTATTTTTTACACTCTTAATTACAACATTTATCAATAAGTGTATTGACACAATATAAAAGGTAAACCTGGTTATGAAAAAGGTAAAATGCCTGCCAAGGGACAGTGGTAAATATTTAGAATATTTAGAATAAAAGTAAATAAATAGAAATTTGGAATGTGGATAGTGTTAAAGATACCAAAATTCAATCACTTGTACCTATGACCATAAAATTAAGTAAAGCTTCTCCGAGTAATAAAATATATATTGACTTAAGTATTTATTAAAATTTACTTATTTTCTAAGTTGCTTTTTAATCACATTATATATAGAAATGTAATCCTGAAAACAATGAAAAGTCTTTCTGAAACCTATTACAAGTCTACTGTGTCATATTCTAACACTCTGAATCCAGATGTTGATGGCAGCAGTTGTGACATGGCTGCCTTTGCCTTAATCAGCACATACAACTTTAGAATTGTGTCTAGGTCTTAGAAAAAAATCCTCAAAACAATAGTGGAATATTGTTAGAAATTATTTTTGATAGCAAAGATACTATTGGGCAGAAAACATAGATATTGATGGCTATGAATCAAAGTTATCCAGAAAAATGTTTTGGGATAAATAAACTTTAGCATAAAAAGTGATTTTAGAATAGCTTAACCAATTTATTTCACTCATGGTACCCATTTTGTGTATTATAAAATGTATACATCATAAAAATTAAGGATTGGATTTTGAGAGTTCATTCAATAAGTAAAATATCCATTATCTATCTATCTATCATCTATCTATACTGGAATAGAAATCTATAGGGAAGCAGCTACATAGGCATATAGACCACCTGATAAGAAACACTGTGTTATAGTTTAATTCACAGTATTTCCTTACTTAATAGTCAGTAAAATAGTGGTACATCTGAAAACAAATAGCTTTGAAGCCGTTAGTAATAGAATACTCCTCCAAGCTAAGGGCAATTACTCCACCCATTACTACCTGTGCATCTGCTTCTCACTGTGCCTAGTTCTCCTCCTGAACTTTTGTCTCTCAGTGTCTATGTACAGGCCATTCCACTCAATAAAATGCTCTTCTCTAATTTTCCACTTAATACATTCACTTTATAAGATTATTTCAAAAGGCATTTCCTTGGTGATGTTTTTCTCTCTTATCACAGAATTATTAAAGCATTCTGTCCATTCTTAAACTAGTACTTAGACTGTAGATTACAATCTCTCTCTCTCTCTCTCTCTCTCTCTCTCTCTCTCTCTCTTTCATACTATGACTATAGTATGTATATACACATACATATTTATACTTATAATTATATTTATATAAATTGATTAACTAGTTAACTCTAATCTCTTTGATGGCAAGGGCTAGGCTGTACTTAAGCATGATTGACTTTTAAATATAATTCTTACCTACATGGTTTGGTCTCTTATCTGTAACACTCTAGCATATGTTAATTTCCTTCATGTTTGCTTAGTCTCATAAATGTTTCAGTAGATTGAAGAAGCAAAAGGATAATGGCTTCATAAACTGAATATATTAATCTTGCAAACACGAATAACAGGTACTTAATAATGTCACTTCAGAAAGCAGCAAAATGCACGGAATTCATGTTATCAATAAGTGATATCTGTGATGTGCTCAGTAAGTATTGCTTGAAATAACAAGAAAGTAAAAGTTTCAATAATGAATATGATATATATGTATTCATAATCTATATTTTACAACTGTAGTTTAACAAGTTAGTGTAACAGTATTGAAGCTAAAGCTAGAAATTTAATTTTTCTGGGTCTACTACCCATTTATTCTGAATGCCATTATTACTGACAATGTTTGTTCTGGGTTATTGCTGAGACTCAAGAATATTCTGAATAGATTAGTGTAATTTATTCTCACTGTGTGAAAAAACAATACTTGTTGATGGGAGGTTAAAAATTGTCAATTTCCAAAAAGAATATCATTTATAGAAAACAGCATGCTTTTATTAGGATATTGCTAATAAATACTTTCAAATGATAACTCAAAAATAACTTTATACTTAAAACACTGTTTTTATCTTCATCTTGTTTTATTAGTTTTCAAAAGTGTTTACAAGATTAATATATTTAAGCTCTGAAACCACTTATCCTTTTGCTTTTACTATCTACTCAAATATTTATGAGACTAGACAAATATGAAGGAAATGTATGTAAAATTAACATATGCTTGAGAGTTAACAGTTAAGGGACTAAACTGTATAGGTAGGAATTGTACTGAAAAATGAGCCATGCTTAAACTTGAATATTAGCTTGACAGAGTAGGACATCCAAGTTGTTTGTTGCATCCTTGTTTATGTGTATTTTTATTGGAGACTTCCTTGATTGCAATTGAGCAATAAAACCATTTTTCAAAACTACACAAAGCATTTTATTTAAATGCTATTTTCTCTTTTTATCCCCCTTACTATGATAAAATATTTTATTTTTCACCATGATGGCTCATTATTCAACTTATGCCTACTCTATTTAGTAGTAGGATCTGTCAGTACCCCCCTCAAAAAAGGAATCAGTATGGCAGAATGATCAACTGTTATTGTCTTTGATTTTTCATGTTTAAGGCTGTTGGTCTTAACTCAAAATATGTTTGTTTGTTTTATAATTTGTAAGACTTTTTAATAAATCGACTTCTCTCCTCAGTAGCTCTGTAACTTAGGCAGATTTTTAACCACTCTATCCCTACCTAAATTTCTTCACCTGTAAAATGGAGATAATAATATTAATACCTAACTCATAGTTTTGGGTTGTTTTTTTTGTGAGGATTAAATGGATTAATATATGTAATGTACTTAGAACAGGGTGTATAATTATTTGAGAGTTACTTTTGAGATTATTGTCATTATTTCATTTGGTTAAGAAAGTAATTCCTGACTAAAATTTTTCCATGTTCTATCATGCTTTTCTGCTTCAAATAAGTCAATCTATTATCTAATACAGAAAGAAAGGATAGGCTAATCCGATGATTCAAACATAGCAGGACAGAAAGGTGTAAAATAACGAGAGCTAGATTTCAGTTTAGGATATTAAAAGAAATAATAAGCTACTTGCTTGAATGAAACAATAAGCTTTGTATTTGGACAACTGTCCAGATGGTTGCTAAAGTGATTTCTTACTTTGGTGAGAAGCTGGCTTAGAGGACTCTGATCATTTCTACAAAAGAGTTGATGTTATTTGAAAGCAGAATAGTATCAGCTTGCATGGGGTATTCTAAGGAGTGGCTACCACACTCACACCCTGACATAATGTTTGAAATACTACATATCCCTTTTTTTTTGAATCTTGAGTCCCTGGCTGAAACACAGCTAAAAAGGATCTCCTCTTAGTGTGGATTATTTAACAATTATCTAACACACACATTAAAAGGCACATTAGATTCTCGAAGATGTGAAATCTCAGAAAAAAGTAGTTAGTGGAATACTAAAGAAAAAGTGTGTCTACTTAACTTAAACCAGTTAAACCTGTTACACAGCCCCCAATTCTCACAGTTCTGTCACAGAGGAGAACATAGGTCTCCAGGTGTCTTTCTATGACAGGGAGTCAAGTTCAGCGAGGATCATTGTTCTTAAATCAGATGAATAAGTCACATGACAGTGAAGAAAATCCTCATAAAGATTTCTTTCTAGGGGCATGTACATAATACAGCTATCTGTGCACCTGAGAAGCTTAGGTTTGACCTTAGGAGAATACATTTATATGCAATCAGAGTATTCCTAGAGCTTCATTGTATTGCAATTTGTGACACCTAGTCAAGAAAATGGTTTGGGTGGATACCTGATTAATTTTATTAATTAAATTCCAAGGCTACTCTAACCTGGCTCCCACCTTGGAAACATATTGTTTACCTTATGGGTTCTTTCAGTCTTGATTATTAATTCAGTCATTGTCATCCCTGCATTCATCTCTCCACCCCCCATTTTGGAAATCTCACATGTGCAAACATTGGCATGGTAGAGCATGCAGCCAGGTCTTGCGGTGCTCTGGACTGGAGCTCCATCATTAATGAGTTTTTCTTGCTGCTCCTACCAGCCCTTCAGCAGGCTTCTATGGAAACCAATTTAGAGCTGCCTAGTGTAAACTAGCATGGGTCCAAATCTTCAGTTGTTCAGAATCCTTATTGACCTCGGGGAGATTTCCATGAAACAGATGCATCAAGCAAATATAGGGAAAAGATTTCAAGACACAGATCTCTAATTGGATAACCTTTGTTTTTGCCCCTCATATTTGTATAAGTAATGGTACTAAAGACGTAGCAGGAGAACACAAAGTGAAGTCCTAGGCTGTGACTAAAAAGTGAAAAGTCTATAAGAATGGCCAAGTATACGTCCATGATTATTTAAGCTTTTAAAGCATAATTGAAAAACAAAACAAAACAAAAACAAACAAACAAAAAACCCAGAAGAATAGCTAGACTGATGAGCTGTAAATTATAGAAATTAGTATATGTGCTCGCTTGTCTGTAAACGTATAATATGTATCTTGGTTAACATCTATCTAGAGCTTAAAAAAAACTCAGAATGAAGACAAATTATCTTATGCAAATATTCTAAATAGGTTTTAATGATGCTAAAAAAATTTTAAAAGAATAAGGATATAGTGTCTTAAATCTGCAAAATTTAAATATTACAATTTAATTTTGATAAATGTGTAGAATTATAAGGCATAAAAATTTAAATCTGTATAATTGGAAAAACTGTAATTTTATACATTGGAAATTTCTCAATACTGGAAATACATAAATCCAAATGAATAAAAACACTGGCTTTATTTACTCTTTGTCATAAGAGTAAGACCCTGTTGAGTGACTATTTCAGTATATATTATGTATCTGGAAAGTATGAAGCTTTGTTTTAATCAAACAAAAGAACTTATATTATCATTCAACTACTTCCCTCAAATTAGTTACCAAGAAAAATAAATTTAATAATGAAGTAAAGATATGTTTATTATAATTTTCATAATTTTACTTCAGGGCCGGCTGAGTGGCTCAGTTGGTTAAGAGCTCGCTCAAGAGTTTGAGCTCTGAGCAACAGTGGTTCGAGTCAGCCCGAGCTGAGCAGCTGTGAGCTGCCAACAGGTGGCGGGATGGCTCAGCTAAAAAAAAAAAATAAATAAATAATTTTACTTCAAATAGAGGTTCTTAACATATTTATATTCTTTTCATTAGGCTTGACATTGATTTTTTTTTCTTTTAAAATCAAAACTACCATTAAAGGAGAATTATTTATCCCTATTTAAGGCCATGTATCATTTAAACAGTAACGTAGTTGAAGGTAACATCTATTTAGACATAGAATTTTGATAGCTTTAGTTTTAAAAAATCACATGATTTTCTCATATTCCCATGTCTTCTTTCCTCTGGCACACTGGGCAATATCCTTAGCAACTGGGATAAAATTAACTAATATATTTTTCATTTTAGAATTTCTATATAAGTAAAAATATGTAACTTTTGTTATAGAGATTTATATTTAAGTATTGAATATAAATATTTCCGTTTATATAGCATTTTATGTTTTCTACATTCTTTTACAGATAAAAATAAATTTGAGTGTGAGATTCTCACTATTATACAGTGATATGGACTGAATTGCGCCTCCCACAAAATTCATCTGTTCAAGCCCTAAACTCCAAAGTGATTGTATTTAGAGAGAGTCCTTAGGGAGGTAATTAAGGTTAAATGAGATTATGGGATATGGTCTTAATCTTATAAGAGAAAGAGTCACCAGAGAGCTTCACTTCACATACAGAGACGATGCCAGATGAGGGCACAGCAAGGAGGCAGGATTCTACAAGTCTGGAACAATCCTCACAGAAATCAAATTTGCTGGCACCTTTATCATGGATTTCGAGCTTCCAGAATTTTGAGATATCTGCTATTTAAGCCACCCAGCCTGTCGCATTTTGTTATGGCAGCCCAAGCTTACTAATACATAGTTATTGCTAATTTTTTTTCTCACTGAGGGCCTAAAGCACACAAAATTGATTCATCATAGTTTTTTTACTCTTAACCACTATGTAAATTGCACTTTGCCAGGCCCTCTTTTATTTTATTTATTTATTCGACTGCAATAATATACATCTGGCTTTCTGTTACTCCTCTGTATTGGTTCCCAACAGTCTGTTATTTTTGTTAAAAATATCTGTGTGCTTTCTTTTTAGTGTTCAAACTAAGTAATATATTGTTTAGTTTTATTTAACTAAATATTAAACTCTTATTTTCAGTCAATAATATGTTCCCAAGCTTCACTCATATTATTGCTTGTAGTTGTGGTTCATTTTCATTATTGTATAATATTCTGTTTTGCAAATGTATCACAATGTGTAAAAGCATTCCCCTGCTAGTGAAAATTTACATTGCTCTCAGTGTTTTGCTGTAACAGACAATGGGAATATAAATATAAATATTTTTGTACCATTTCCTGGTACATATGTGCCAAAATTATCTTGGATATATTCTCTTGTGTTTATTGCTATGCTGTAAGGTTTTCAAATATTCTGTTTTATGAGGTAATGTTAAATTCTTTTTAAAGTGTGCCAGTTAGCACCACCACAAGTTTAATATGAGTTGCATTATAATTGTGTCTTTCGCATATTCTACAGTCAAATCATAAAATTTGTATTTTTAGAAGAACAACATTTGTTGGAAATATAGAAACCATTGCACTAAAGACTTAGAGTGCTTTGTCCTATGCTGCAAGATATATTTACAATTTTAAGCTTATTCTATCATTTCATATATGAAGTGGTATGGTAGAGTGGTTACGTAGTAAATACAACTAAAGCACTTTAAATATCTCTTTAAAATTTCCTCTTGTCTCTTTCTTATTAAAATAGATTATATACCTCATGCCCTTCCTAGGAACATGTATATGGGACAAGGACAAAGGAGGCATGCTACAAAGAAAACTATTATCTGGGGCCTGAAACATAGACATCTAAAGTCATTTAGTTGTTAACTTCAATGTCATCCCAACTGGTCAGATCAGTGAGTTAAAATTATCATACAAAAGGTTTTACTTATTTTTTCTTTTCTTTTCTATTCAGGGTCTATTCACAAATATTGAAGTAAATAAGTCATTGTCCCTGCTAGCTTTATAGAATTAAATAACACCTCTTACAATTTTCATTCACAAATTCAGTTATTTTCTGACCCTGTAACAAAAACATTTTTAGCATATACATTTTGTGTCTATCAAATTCTTATTTTATATGTTTTTTAGTTAGTCAGAGATGAGGCTGTTTATTACCCTATAATTATAGTATTTTAAATGTTATAATATTTTCCAAATATTCTTAATACTAAATCAGACTGAGTTATTTTAAATGACTAATTAATAAAAAAGCAACCGTGGGTATGGTATTTGAAGAAAATATAATACCTTACTTGTTTATATTATGCCATAGTGAAAAAACTAGAAAACAGACAGAATTATTTAATCTTATTTCTGCACACCCATCCATATTCTTATTGAAGCAGATTGTACTCTTAAGTTTTTCGGAGTTGCTTCTCAGAGATTCAGTGAGAAGTAGATACATAGAATTCACTCTGAGATTAATAACTGAACTCATGGGAGCAATGGGATTGGACGTATTCTGCAAAAATCATGTACTGCACTTTCCCCCTGACATATTTGTACAAAATTCGTAGTTAGACATATAATTATTTTTAAAAGGCTCTCTGTCGGTTTTCAAGATATTTATAAATTAATTGAAATTGGTAAAGACAACCAGACACAGTCGGACTTTGAATAAAATCACTTAAACTGACAAATTGCATTTATGTCAAGATGCTTCAAATGGATGTACAATTTTTAACGCATAAACCAGCATCTACAAATGTTTCTGTTCCATCTCTCCTTTCTGAATATTCTGTCCTCAGTGATCTATGTTTATCCTTTCCCAACCCCTAAAAAAATGCTAAGAATCTGGAAGCCTTTATGCAACCCCTACTTTTCAGAACACAAAACAGGAAACTATCTCAAATGTTCTTAGTTGATCCATCTTTGTGTTCCTAGCACAATGCTTCCAAAATCCACCTGCTGGAAGTCGGGTGGTGTCTGCAAAGGGATGTCACGGTAATTTGAAAACAGTTCAATACAGAACAGAGGCTTTTCCTGCCCCCAAACTCGCCACACTGGTTTGTCTGGCTAACTACATGCCAAAACTTTTGATTGATGTGCTCACTTCAGTCACGGGTAATTTTAACTCATATATTAAGTAGCTGCTGCTTCCACTCCATTATAGTTACTTGTATGGGGCAAATCAGAGTCCGGGTTTTGTCTATATTGGGCTGACCTAGAGCCATAGTGTGCTTTTGTTTAGGTTTAAGTAGGAGGCAAGCTAATATTTGAAAACTAGCAAACTTTTACAATCTCTGCTTCTCTTAATTGTAGGGATCCCTATGGTAAAGAGCTTTATATTGCTAACACATAGCTCTTTAGCAGCTCCAAGGAAGCAGAAATGCTGTTAAAGGCTTTCTAAATACATAGAAATTCTTTTGAAACTTAGGAGATTTAAGGAGATTAATTCAATGTAATCAACTCTGGCAGCATGTCCCCCCTCTTATCTGTTTGTGTTTGTGGAAGTCATTGTGTCTCTATAGTAATTTTTAGTTGTGCATTTCAATATCTATAGTGGATCTGGGACTGAGCACACTTCTATTCATTACCATTTTAGAGTCTACTAGTTGTACAAAATACTGACTCTAATAAGAAACACCATATAAATGGTAAATTATGACATGCATTTCTGTTAAATTTCAGCTATAATATTAATTCACACCAGCCTGCACATAAAATAGTAAAAAAAATAATTAATTCAAATCAGTAACTCTTGTCTCATTTTGAAAATGTTACCTACTGATTATAATAGCAGAATGAAAATTTGAAGGTAAACCAAACAATTCTATTACTATTATTATTATGCAAAAATATGATTTATATTGGACATATTTCTTGCCCTACAAAAGAATTAAAGAACATTTCTGGAATAAAATTAGGTTTGCTAAAAAGGTTTTTTTTGGTAAATTTGGAGAATGTGAAATCTGTTAGGTATACATACAAATATTCACAAAAGAAACTTTGTAAACGATATAATCTAGATTATAATCAACAAGTATTTAATATGCATATGAGGAAGAGGAAAGAATAGTCAACATTTTTTAATTGCTCAGAGAAAAGAGAAAAATTAAGCTAAAAGTACTAGTCCAGAGGAATATAAGAAGCCTCTCTCTTATGTAGTCTTCCTTGGCACTAATTGGCACAAGAATATATACCATGCCCAAAAAACTCCCAGTCAAATACCCTTCCTTTGGCACCAAATAAAGTAAAATTGCCATGTAACAAAAGGATGTAAATATTACATTATTTTAATTCATAAGACTCTAAGTTTAAACTGTACAGTCCAAGTTATAGGTATTTGGGGAATTATTGAGTTTTAGATGCCAGTCTGAGAAACCAGGCAAAATGAATGTTTTTCCTGAAATTTGGGCAAGTACAGATTTATTTTTTAAGCTTGTATTTCCCAGGAAGGTACTAATTCAGATTTAAAATAAGTTTATTCACTTTATTTTAAAATTTTTATTTGTAAAGAAAATAGTTAGAAAGGGGGTTAACTAAGGACCATGGGTCAAATCTAGCTTACTAGCTTACTGCTGGTTTTTGTAAATAAAGTTTTATTCAAACACACTCATGTCCATTTCCTTTCATATTGTCTATGGCTCTCTTCCTGTTACAAAGGCAGAGTTGAATAGCTGAGACAGAGATTATATGGCTTGCAAAGCCTAAATAGTTAGCCATCTGACCCGTTATAAATGGTGTTTACTAATAATGATTTAGAATAGATATTTTATATTAAAGGTAAAGAAAATTAATTATAAAGTTTGAATATTTTGAAAATATTTAAATATTTTCAAATATGGGGCTAAAGTAAGTATATAATAAAACAATTGGAAGTATGTTCCTATATTCATTATTTTAATATAATTGTCATTTTATACTGGCAGTAACAACTCAGAATTATATATAACACACCAGAGTGAGTTATTCATAGCTACCCAGGAATTCATATATAAAATATAAACTTTGGGCACAATGTTTGTGTTTAATCATATACTTCTTCACTTATATTATGGTGGACAAATTTTTTTTAAATGTTCCCATTTCCTGATCATTAGTTTTCTTTTATAAACACAAAATAACTCACCTTAAAAAAATCCTGGTGAATTTTTATAATGAATTGTAAGTTCCCAATGAGTGAGCATAAACAATTAAGAAGTCACAGTTTTCTTTCCTATGAAACACAGCATCCATATGGTTATAGCTCAATTAAAAAACTAGAAACATTCAAATGAGGTTCTCAGCTTTACGCTATGGGTGGCTGAGTCAGACAGGCATTGCTGGAAGAAGGTGACTCCATTAGTGCTCCTTAAAGAAGCTGTCAACCTAGTAACCATTGCCTTTTTGTGTCTTGAAGTCAAAGGCGTGGCAATTCCCTCCCTTAAACACTCTTCAGTGTTTAAAGATGTCTTACTGAGAATTGGATATTCATATGTTATATTTTGATTATCATGGGGGATGAGGATTCTGAAGACAAATGTGAACACAGGTGTAAAGATATAGCATATTTACTGCTATAATGAAATTGAGTGCAAATAAAGCCAGATGATCCAAGGAAGAAAAAACGGTAAGGGTTGGCAATATTTTACTGGGTTCCTTAGTTTTATCCTTTCCTTTTCTGGCTATTGGTTTTAAATTTTACTTCAGTACTTTGTTAACTTAAACCAGTGCTTCTAAAAAATGAGGCATAGAGGTCACTTAGATATCTTGTTAAGATGCAAATTCTGAATCAGTAGGTCTGCAGTGAGGCCTAGCAAGATTCAAGGGGACTGATGTTTGTAGTTCTAGAGCACGATTTGAATAGAATACCTTAGATTACATCAATGAAGACTAAAAATAGGATACTAGAAAAAGGCAAATGCATTATCCCGGAGGAGACTTGTTGTTACTTTATTATTCTTGCATAAACAACTCAAAAATAAATAAAAACCAACAAACTATTATCTAAAAGGAATTTTCTACAGATATTCTTAGTAGGGAAGACTATTGTTTCCATATGTAAAAAATATCCTTCCATGTTCACAAATAACTATTCTACTTCATGCTTAAAATATTCTGGATTGCAACAAATTCTATATTTTTGAGAATGCTTCTAATAGATATAGATGAGAAAAATGTTTTCAGTTATCTCTTTATGTAAACTGTATAGTTTTTGTATATTCTGGAAAACACTGTTGATTTTGAATATTTTCCTTACTTAAGTATTAAACTACTTCATATTGTTTTTTTACTGAAGTATGCATTCATATACATGTTCACACATGACAATTCTATCATTTTGATTAATTTAATATATGTTTGTCAAAAAATGTAGCCCTTGAAATATGACATAAAAATAAATGGATTTAAGAAAATAAGGAACAGATCTAAATAAACATAAAAATATGCTTCATGGTTTCAAATACTAAAAAAATAATCAAACTTTACAAAACATGTCATTGTCCAGGTTTTTATTTTTATTTTTTAATTTAAACCTTAACATCAGAAGCAAAGGCTCACATTTAAAATCTAAGTTCTCAAACAAATTGTCAATAAAGATGAGAGCATATATTACTTACTGTGTAATAAAACTGTATCTTAAAGAAAATACATACACTCTGTGATGTAGAAACTTCTTGGTAGTATTTGCACCTAAAGGTGCAAGGTATAATCTGAAGTTCACTTCAGAAAGTGCAAAGCAGAATTAAAATTATGATGGTGATTTTCAAAATATTAACAGTGTCAGACAACAGACATTATATGTATCCAACCACTAAGAATATTTCAAGTAAAAAATTCCAAAAAAAGACATGTTAAGGGTTTTTCCATGAATTGTACACCTATATGGGAAAGAAATGGCAAAGAATTTTAAGAAATTTGTTTATAAGTATTGTTGAACTTCTTCAAAGCCATAAACAGGAGACAAAGACTTTATTACATTTCACAGGAGGAAGTAAGAAATCCACTTAGCCTGTTGCTAATCTGCTAAAACTTTTCCAATGAACACTGATAAAGATATAAAATCTGGGATTATCTAATATTCTTTCTTCTACTCTTCTTAATTCTCCCCATTGATTTAAATTCTGAGAGAGCTGGAGTGTTTGAAAATACTGAAGAGATAAAATATTCTGAAACCCTGAATAGCTTTGACATTAAAAAACAATGCATCTTGAGAGCTTTACATATTCTTAAACAGAATAGCAAATAATTTCCCCAATAATTACATTAATTTAGAATTGAAAAAATAAAGCGATTCATTTGAAGCACCAATGTTTCTAAAATGCAGGCTTAGAGTTAATTAAATACTTTTTAAATAAAGTTAGTGAATTACATAAACTTTTCAGTATTTAATAAAAGAAATAATCAGAAACTGACTTAAATCTTTCATTTATTCACAATTTCTATTCTTTAATAAAGATGAAACATGACATTTCTTAGGTTTTTTTCATTTTTTTCTTAACACTGCTAGATATTTGTTTTCATATTTCTATAAAACATAGATATATGAAATATGTAAACATATTAGTGTCATATATCTAACAGCAAAATATTTGTTAAATGCTTATTATTTGTCTACTCATACTCTTTGAATTATCCTATCATAATAACTGTAAAAGGCTTTAAATGAGAGTAGCAATACAATAAGTTAATAATCAAAATATAGTAAAAGTCAAATCATGACTCCCTGTGAACAGATTAAATTGTATATACCAAACTCCTTCTTACTAGTAGCATGAGTGTTCATCTGGTTCCCAAAAGACAATATTAAAAAAAAAATCTCACTGTTTTTTAATACCTTTCTATTTCAATTTCAATATTTGTGATATCTTCAATACCATTCGTTTTGATTTTTTTACATGTGAACTTCATATCTAATCATATATTTTCTGGGGAATTAAGACATGCAAAAGTTATATTTTTTCTCCTGAATCAATCGACCCTGCCTCTTTATTATGAAATCTACATATGTGTCATAAGTATTACCCTCAAATATGAGCACAGAATGTGAGAATCAGATATATTAATGATGCGTTTCTAACATAAGGGAAAACATTTTAATTGGTCCTAAAATATATAAAATAGAAATTCATAACCTCCAAATGTGTATATAACTATTTTAGCTAACACTGTATGATTAGGAAGCAGACTACAGAAAGCCTTCAGGTAGCTCTATCAGAAGCAATTGAATTAATTAATTACAATCAGACAATCTGAAAAATGCTAGCAAAGGGGTGGGGTTTCTTTTACCAGGTTTGCTTTGATCTCTCCAGATGACAAAAGATCTACTTTGGAATCAGAATGTAATACAGATGTCAGGGATGATTGATAGAGTGGAGGCAGGGGTGAGGGAAAGCTTTATAGATAGGCTATGGCACTGGAAATACCAAGTGGGTATATGTACTGGCATGATTTTATTTTGCTATTGTCACTTTTACTTCCCCCTTTCCTGTTGATCTTCTGGTTAACTACAATTTACAAAGGATTCCTTCTACCTTGACTTTTGGTTTTGGCTAGCTGATCTTTTTTATAGACAACTTGACATACATTTTCATTTAGAATACAATCAATTATATTATTGTAAGAATTCTTACCAAAAACCTTTTGCTCTCATGTGACATGGTTTTCTACTTTTTTCTGTGTGTGTTGTTTGCTGGACAGTTGATTTCCTCACACCGAAACAAACTGGAGATAACAACCTTCATCTCCAAGTTACTACTGAAATCCATCTTTTGCCTGAAAATCTACTCTCTTCAATAGCTTTGAAAATTGTACTTCCACAAAGAGTCCTAGTGAGACAACACATTTAAGGAAAAGTAATACTTTTGACATGATTCCTTTGAAAAAGTTGCTAAGATATTTTCATATGCAGCGGAAAAAAAAGTATATGATCCGACTTATCCAAGGAGAGCTCTCTACTGGCAGCACAGTGCCCCCTAAAGTTATTCTTGAGAGAAAATGCCACAATATCTCAAATGAGTTACATATTACTTAATAAAATATCAGTACTTGATATCATTTTAACAAATAGATAAATCTCCCATAAAATAATGGCACAATTCATGCAACAAACTACACAAAATTATTTTATGTCAATGATAAATTTAATCACAAATAAATATGCCCTTATGTTATCTGAGTTTCTGTTCCATGCTATTAAAAAAATAACAATAAAGTGAAAATGTTAATGACTGAAGACTCAGTTAAATGTTTATTCTGATTTAAAAATGTAGTATGTCAATAACACCTTGTGAATTTTAGAATTTGAGAGGGGGCAAAATAATTTTCAAATGTAAGCTTGCATTTAATAAAATATAAAGCAATGTCTTTATCTCAGATCAGCAACTAAACAATCAACAAATACAGGCAAAGTAATCAAAGAGAATGTATATAAATGTGTTAAATTATGGCTTTATTACTATAGTGCATAGACCTGTAAATTTACTTTAAATTATAGTGAATAAGTAAAACATTGCATTGATGTTATGAAAATGAGAAGCTCAGCTTGATAAATTAAAAAAAAAGGCCTTGGCCTTGTTCCCTTTCCTATAAACATTTTTTTTAAAAAAAAGAAAATTAAAATCCCTCACTTTTCAGAACAATTAAGTTTTTATCTATGCCCAAATATACTCGTACTACAAAAATAACAGGTTGCTTGAAAGGTATTGTATGTAAGATACACAGTTTATATATATATTTATCTTTCTTAAAATACAAATTCTTTAAGACAAAATTTTCTTGTTTCTTCTGGTAGAGCTACAAGGACAATTTTGACACCAGATATACAGAATAGGAATGCAAATTGCCCCTCTTATTATTCGGTACATTCCTGTTTCTGCATTTATTTCTTTGCTTAGGATTTTAAGTAAACTTGTGAAGATTAGAGGAGCGAAGTTGCAAAATGGTCAACCAATTTAGAGTTTTATCTACTTAGCATTAGAAATGTATTTAATGATGATCACAGTAGAATAAGTGTAAGAAATAAATCTTAAACATCAATTTTTATTATGGCTGCAACATTTTGCTTGTGGTCAAAGTTTAAAAGGAACGAATCATAAAAACCAGAAAAATTATAAGTTGGAGAAAATGAAGACTGTATCCAAGCCAGGAATCATTTTGCCTTAATGTAATACTCACTGATCTTACCAGCTAGAGATGGAATATTAATAGTAGTAATTTCCACGTTAGATAATGCTTTGGTTCAATTTACAACAGTGGAAATACAGAAAGGCATAGTTTCAAGCCCCACTTTTGTGTATGTAGTATGCAACCTTTTCCAGGCCAAAATGCAACAAATCTAGTTAATTTGGGAAAACTCATTGACTTTCAACTAAATTATTTCCAGGTCAACCCATTCCTAGACCTACATACTCAATTTTGTTTCTGAGATTAGAAGTAAAAGGAGTAAAATATGATTTGATTGAGCATAATAACTGTAATCCCATGTATGACTTAATTTGATTCTCACTATAACTTTGTGAATATATATTATTATCGTTCCCATTTTTGACAGTTTGTGCAATCTGAAGCTCAGTTTCCCTAAATTGCTCAATGTCAAACTGCTAATAAATAGCAAATTTATAATTAAAATCTCTTTTTCATACTTCAAAGATAATGTTCTTTCCACTTCATCACAAGGGCCAATGGGTAACTGGAAATGGTTCAGAATGATATAAAACTATTGCCAGGGGAGTGGATTTGGACATTTGCCTATGGCATCAAACCATGTGTATTATGATCCTTTATGAATATATCTAGTTTGTTTTGGAAGTTCTGCATGGCTATCTATCTTCCTATCTATCTATATCTATGTATGTATGTATGTATGTATGTATGTATGTATGTATGTATCTATCTATCTATCTATCTATCTATCTATCATCTATCTATCTACGTAGTTATCTAAATATAATAATTTCAAGGACCAATTCTTGACTTTTCTAATCTTGATTAACTATGCTATCACATTTCATCTTTTTAATTTATACTTTTTTCTTAGTATTTTAATTTGTCATGAAACAAATAATAGAAAATAGTTGAACTTCATTCCATGTACTTATTCCTACTACAACCCTGAAAAACATATATTCCTGTTTTTCATAATTATTCCTTATATTTTTTATACTATTATTAACTTAAAACAAAATCTAATAACTAACATTTAGCTATTTTCAGCTTTCTATGATCTTGGAATTTGTCATCACTTCATTTTTGTAATTGCATTTCCTAAGCTCCTGAGCAATAGAAAAATTTATAATATTGCCAACTACAAAAAGTTTTACATGTGTGTTCTAGAAAATAAATATATCCCTGACATAGTGAATCTTTTCAAAACAGAGATATGTTTGAACAATAACATGTGTGCTTTTTGATAAAATTTTGCTATAGAAATATCATCCCCTTAATATATTTATATCCAAAAAAATATCATGTAGAGAAAAATAAGTATGTAATGTTAAATTTCATAAAATGAGCCCAATTTTATAGGCACACAGTTAGTTAACCTTAGAAATAGTTTTAAATGTAAATCCTAAAATGACACAATTGACCCAAATTATCTGTTTTGACAATCATAAATCTTCATATATAATTTGCATGACCCAAAACACATCTAAATAAGATCTTCGTTATTTAATCGGAGTGAGTTTATTGAAAAGTAAATTGTCAAACCATATATTTATTTTCTTTCATCAAAAGATTACTCAGAATTACAGAAAAGTTCCTTATCAGTAAAATGGTTGTTGAAGTAGAAAGCAGTTAACCAAAAATCATGCTCCTTTACACCCTTATAATAGCTGCTATAACCTCCTTAAATGCTTCCTGGCTTTATCCTGAAGAAAATCTCAGGGTTGACACAATCATACTAACTTTATTTTCCTTTCTGAGCTTGTGTTTCAGATAGCTCCTTCATTTAGCCCACACAGGGTGAAGAATCTGCCCTCTAGCCCACTTTTTCTTCCCCTCAGACTTTGATCTCTGGATTATTTACAGTTAATGATTTCTTTCATGTTCAAAATAATAATTCTGCTCAGAGTGATTATATACAGCGATATTTTTCAGTATCTTCCTTTTAATGATGAATATGTATATATTTTTCATTAAGTGTTAACCAGTTTCAAAGAGAATATTTCCCAGGAGGTACATTTGAAATAATCTCTCAAGCAGAATATAAGAAGACAGAATGATTTTTACAGATTACAAAGAGCTGGGAAGAAATGCATCAGTAAAAGGAGCTTCTATCTTGAGAGCTAACATGGAAAGCATTCTTAAATGTAAATTAAATAAGTATAATATATGCATAAAGTGTTAATTAACCTGTGGTATTCAAGTGCTGTAACAAGTCATCTCAGTAGATCCTATAAATGAACCTTCTTTTGACCATTCCAATTTACTATTTTCTCTCAGTAGAAAAGAAAAAGAAGTATGGATACATACATAAATCTGGCTAAAAATAACAGACACTCTAAGTATACTGAGTGATATTTTTTCTCCATTGTTAGAAACACGAGTATGCACAATGTATAGGAAACACCTCCGACAAACAAAAATCTATGTACTTTTACAAATATTACAGAGTTTAGAATCTTTCTTCTTGAAAATGTTGGCCATGTAAGAAATACCTTTAAAGAAAAATACCTTGGCAAAAATTTTAATTAAAGAATATATCATTTATCAAACATTGTTTAAGAAATGATGTTATGTGGAATTTAAGAAACGTCAAATTTTCAGTATCAACAGAGAAAAAGTTACTGTTGTTTTATGATTTATGTTGATTGCTTCCTTCAGAAATCCCATTCATTGAGTACTAGTCAGCTACTTTGTGTATTACTGAAAAGTGTTAATTTAGGATTTTTCTGTTTTGATATACAGAAACTTTTGCTGTTTTGAGTTCTTTTAAAAGCATGCAATTATTTTATTGAACAAGATAGAATACCAATATAGAATCTCAAATTTCTTTAGCTCAAAACTGAATAATTGTGCTTTTCAAATGATTCCTTCGTTTTTCCCACAAGATTTAAGTCACCAGTACATTTTTGCCAAAACATCACCAAATAAATACGTGAAAACCTCACTTGAGCTATGAAGATATGAGGTCAGTTAGATTTTCACAGTTAGACAGTCTTGTGGTGAATGCATCTGTGGTGAGTGGGTCAGTGACCTCATGGGCACTCTTCCTTAGGTACACATGATGAAGTGCTGGCACATCACAGGTGTTCAGCCAACTGCAACATGATTCATTGTTAATTTCTCACCTTGGTCAGACACCTTTAAAATTAGTGAAATACTCTCCTATAATTAGATTCTATGAATAGTAATGTTCTACTACAGAATAGTTTTCCCTTGAAATATTACTTCAAATTCATTAAAAAGCATTTTTCTATCTTTTCAAAGTCTAATGCCTAGAAGTACTTTTGCCTTTAAAAATGTGTCTCTTTCAGGACATTTTCTGTAATTTTTTTTTCCACTACAGATTAAATGCTAAACATTAAAGTTTGCCCTTCATTGATTTATTTTTATTTAAGTGTGTATAAATTATATATGTATATTTGTGTATATTTCTTTTCCTATTTCCATTTTTTTGATATTTATTGTACTTAATGATGCATCCATAATCAATGTATTTTATGACATTAATTTATTGTATAAAGAAATTATAACATCACACAAGTAGGAAATAAAGTTAACATCTGTTATCTTTCCCTTTAAGTTTTATTAGAATGTATGCTTTCTAATTAGGGCAAGCAAATTTAACTAGGTTATTTACCTACTTTATTAAAATATTTTTTGTTTGTTTGTTTTCAGTAGTTTTTTGGCAGGGAATATTCTGTAATTAGTGTTTGAGGCAGTTTGGTAAGTTTTAAATAGTTTCTAAAAACTAAAAATTTTCATGATCTTATTACTGGTGACAGTAATTTTATTTTTAGGTTATTTACCATTTATAATTATATTTTATTGTTAATATTATATGCTCCTTTATATAATGAGATATAGCTATTTTTATGTGTATTACAATATTTTTTTCTAAGCAATTCTTAATAAAAATATATTCTCAGCCTGTTGATTTAATCTTTAATTGAATTATTTTTTCATATAGAAAATTTGAAATATAATTATATCAGTGTTTTCTCTGTGAAATTTTTCAATCTCTGTAAAGTTTCAAAAATTATTATTATATGAAATAATAAATATTCCATTTTCTTTATATTTTTGCATATTTTATATGTAATTTATTAACTCATCCTGATTCTATATTAATATTTTACTCTGTTTTATTAATTGTTTCTAGGAAGATAACATCACACTGTATATTCACAGAAGAGTATAAGGTCAGAGAAATAGGTCTGATTTTTATTTTACTCTGCATAAGTGATTTAAAGGAACTATCTCTTTCTTCCTCACAAAATTTTTTTCCAGCTTTTGACCTGTACAGAGACTGGTTTCAGCAACATTGAAAACAAAATGCTTTTATATTTCTCAAATAGGATAACAAAATATAATTTTTATTTCAAAAATATAGAAACAGATGACTCATATTTACATTCCACTGTTATTTGCTCTTGCATTGCAAGAATAACTTAAATATATGTAATTAGGCATCAAATTTAACTGGAAAAGATCACTTAATCACCGAAAAGTACTTAAGTCTCTGTCATTTCTACTATGCATTTGTCATCTTTGATCTAGGGAAAGTCTTTGGCATGGATTTCAAATTTTCCAACTTACAGAATCATTTATTACTTATAAGATAATTATTGCACCTCAATTTAGATTTTTAAATATTTTACACACTCTATATTAGACTAATCTATAATAGCTATAAATATATATAATATGCATATAGTATATATAGTTTTATACAACTATATCAAAATCTTGTGATATATAATTATTAACATAATATATGCTATATATTATATAATGACATCATAATAATTAAAATATAATTTTGTATTTCAAACTCTTTTTTTTTTTTTTTAAATTTTAGCTGAGCCATCGTGCCACCTGTTGGCAGCTCAGCTCAGGCCGGACTTGAACCGCTGTTGCTCAGAGCTCAAACCCTTGAGCGAGCTCTTAACCAAAGGAGCCACTTGGCTGGCCCTGTATCTCAAACTCTTAATGCTTGTTCTGCTTTACATTTCTAGCTTTACCTACATAAATAGTGGTTTGTAATTTCAAAATAATTTAATATTGGCAAATGTAAAATGTCATGTTAAATAAAGCTATTTGTAGGATACAAACACCCCTTAATTTTACATGTTGATGTTATTTTTATTTCTATGCCCATAAATAACCCAGTTTAATTTTTTTAGTAACTATATTATTATAACTAATACATATTTTAAGTTTAGGATTCAAGAATTTTACTTATATCTTTACTAAAATCCTACTTTGTAATTTTTAATTTAGATTTTGTAACCCCTGACTGTAGGAACATGATATTCTTTACACCAGTGCAATGGAAGAGAATAGAAAAATCAAGGGAGAATTACAGGACGTGTACAAATTAGTACAGAAGTTTCCAACTTGTTGGTGACATGGAGGACATTTTTTAGTTATGCTATTGATAAACCCAAGGCTATTGAGAAAATGTTTGTAATAATGTAATTTCCATGTGTTACTGAATTCATTTACATCTTTCTGTCTTATACCTCACCCTAGAAATAAGCACATTAGGTTGCTTTCCTTCTGATTTCCTATATCTCTAAAAAATGGTCTGATATAAAATCAGATTGCTTAGAGGTGTAATGTCAAAGCCAGACTCCCTTCGTACACACCTAGGGAACCAACGTATCCTGGAACCAACTCCACATCTATTAAATCAGGAACTTCAATTTGGGGATAGGTATTTGTTACAAATATTCTTGGTGATTTTTATGATAAGACTGGTTAAAGATCACTGACTGAGCAAGCTCACAACACATAGAGACATGAGGGGAAATAATCAGCCCATGAACTGATCAATCAATCAATCAACCAATCAATATCACTTATTGCATGTATCTTGTATGTAAAGTAATTGTTTAAATGAAATTTCAGTTACTTAAAAAGAAGGTAACATAACTCTTGATCTCAGATGGAATATGGTTGTCTTCTAGCCACATATAAATTCTTGCATATTTTGTACATCTATCTCCACATTTTGAATTCCATTTTACTAATTCAGATTATGTTTGCAATCATTTAAATTTATTGACTCATATAAGAAACAAACAACAATGATAACAACAAAAAAACCCTAATGATCATGCTTTGAGAAATATATCATAAAGTAAAATTGGATCCAGCATAGCTAGTAGAGAGAATAAACATGTCTTTCTCCATTTTCTAAATGAATCATTGAACAAAGTAGAGAAAACTCTTTTTAAATTACACATATATTTCACCATGGATCAATCAGATATAAGCATTAATCCTGCAGAGAAGTATTCTTACAGTGCTGTTAGGTAGAAAGAAACAGAAATGTATATTGCATCCTTTCATCTCAAAAACAACCAAAAAAAATCTATAATAACAACTGTTAGTACTTTGTATAGGGCATCCTCAATGAACATAAAAGTAAAGTAAGAAAACTGCCTGTCACTTAGCTGAAATAATAAAAACAATAACCTGAGCTTAAAACCCACTCATACTTGGGGAGTTTAAAATTTAGGAAATTTACCAAGTTAAAAGATGACAAATTTCCAATTTTATCCTAGAAGATATTTAAAACCGGAAATATTGGAATCCTGGTATATAGGTTTATATCGCTGGGCAGAAAAATGCAGTACTTGTGTGTGGAGAAAACAAATGGACCAAGAAAAATTACACTGGACACCCATCTTTGATAACCTTCCCTATAGAATGGCAAGATCATACCCCAACCAATCGTTCCACACTAAAAGTTACCATTCAAAGTTTCTGTGACACACGTATTCATACATGGAGCCTACATTTAACTTTTTGGTACTTTATCCTTGGGTATATTAACATAATAGATATTGGATTATCTAGTATGATAGAGAATAATATAACCAAACCAAATCAAACAAATAATAAAAAATAAACACAATGTGTAGGAAATGGAAATAGCAAACAGAATTTACACATACATGCACACACACGCACACACACACACACAATTCACAGTGATAATATACGTATGAAATAAAAACAAGTTATTACAGAAAAGAGATAATCAGAGAACAGTACAATGCTCTCCTGGGAGTTAAACACAACAACATAAAGTGAAAATTCTAAACAATGTTTAAAAGAAAAAGAAAAAGAAAAGAACAAAAAGAGAATGTCATAGGAATAAGAGAAGTCAATGAATTTATACCATCAGATTAGAAGTTCTGATATGAAATTAATAAAAGCTACAGAAATAAGCATTATCAGAGAATGATAAAAGAAAATCATTCAAGGAACTGAGTTGTTTTTCAGGTTAAAATCATGTATATATGTATGTATATGTATATGTATACATATAGCACAAAAAGTGAGAGGAAACATGAAAAAAAATCCAAACTATCATACTGATATTTCAGCACCAGGGTTAAAATGAAAGACGGCTTGTGTGTGTGTGTGTGTGTGTGTGTGTGTGTGTGAGAGAGAGAGAGAGAGAGAGAGAGAGAGAGAGAGAGAGAGAGAGATAGGTAGGTACAGAGAGAGACTAAACGGGTGAAAAAACAACAAAAATAATTTTGAAAATTCATCTAACAGATTCCACAGACAGAAAAGAAAAAATGGAAGAGAGAAAATCTTCAATGAAATGATTTCAGAACATTTTAGGACTGAAGAACATGATTTTACATATTATAGAAGCTGAACAAATTCCCTGCAAAACAGATTTTTAAAAGATCTATACCAAAGTCATGCATTTTAAAGATTTTTCTAAACATGGGGGGGGGGGGAAAGATCCTAAAACCTTTCCCAGTAGTGGGATGTGGGTCTACAAAGAAAATACATAAGCTATGTGAAGGATAAATTCTCACTCTATCCATTTCCTTTAGAATAGTTTATCCCACTGTATGTTTTCACTGATTTTAATTAAAATATTCCCTATTTCACATAAAGTGCACAATAAAGAGGCAAGTTCAGGGCGAGGGAGGGTGGGTAGATGAGGCACTACAGACTTTTTTGCTTCACCTTTGCTTTTCTCTGAGACACTCTGAATAATGGTTTTTCTTTAATCCTAAAATGATAAGTTCAGTTTTCATTTTGGCTTTGAAGTTTCCTTTCCAATTTTAATTACCTTTGATGGTAGGATAAGGCTCTTTTGCACAGAAGAACTTACATACTTACGTTTATATTGCATAAATTAAAAGGGAAAAAAAAACTTTTGCTTCAAGCAGCATTTTAAATTGTAAGGACACATCACATTGATACACTCAATAATAACATTTAGCAGCTTTTAACTAAGCTGGAAAGTGCTCTTCTTTTCCGCCCCCTCTTGGAGACAGCTGCCCCTTCCAGCTCATGCACTGTTTTTTGCTGATAGACTGATGTCTTTATTTAGGGAGTTATAAAGAATTGCTTCTAGTCATCAGCAGTTTCAAAAACTAGCCATTGAAGGAAGGATAAAGCCTATTCAGAAGATGGATGACAGCTTTTCATTTGAGGATCATACAGAAGGATATTTCCTTCTATAAAAATAGATTCTGCAGTGTAGTTTGAGACTTACATTTTGCAAGGGATCGCTGCTGTAAAAAATGACACTGAAAATTGAAGACTAAAAGAAACATTCTTTCCTTTGTTGTAAATAGGGCCACACATGACAAAATTGTTTCAATGTTTTTAACACACAGAAGAGGTTTATGAAATTTGTGCCTGCCATAATCATATTCTTCTAGAGCATTAAATGTGAGGGAAAAAATGGCTGAGTTATTTTATTTAAATAAGAATTTTGTTTTCTAGTACCTAATTCTGTCTCATACCATTGATTAAAAGAAATAATTTATCACCAGGTAAAAGGAAAGAGAAGCATATCATAGGTATGAATTCACAGAGTACTGCTTTAGAAGATCTTCTGTTATTTAAGAAGATGACAAAGATTCTTAATCAATTAGTCAAGCAGTAAGTGCATAAATGCCATCCAAAATGATTAAAATTGTTAAAACCTTCATGATATTTTTAGTTTTTTAAGCAATTGAGACCCAACAATATGGTCCTACTTTCTCTTGAAAATCTGAAGTGGAGAGGAAGTTAATAAATAAACTTCAGTGTACCTAGAAATTCTCTAGTATGCATGCCTAATTTAGTGTGTCCACATATGTACTCTTTGCTGGCTGCTGATAATATTTTTATGTAGGTTCTGTTCAGCACCATATTTTTTTCCTTAAAATTTATCTGTGTTTTCCACTTCTCAATCTCTTCCATGTAAAATCCTGAATAAATCTAAGCTAATTCAAGTCTAACATTTGATTTGAATACTGAGCCCCACTGTCCCCCCTATCCCCCCCTTTAAGCTTGTAGAGAAACATAACCTTGGGATTCTCACTCTTATGTTCTACAGTCAAAAACTGGAACTATTACCTTTTTTTAATGTTTTGTATTTTAATTATCACACTACCTATTTAAAAATAACACACACACGCAAACGTTATGTTTAATGTTATGATACTGTTATAAGTCCTTTGTCTTTTCTAATGTAAAGAGAGAAGGTAGTTTCTACCTCTTAAATAGTTTAGAATACTTGAATTGTAAAATTCCATTCCCTCTATAATGGGTACAAACATTGTCCGTCAAACAAAATTGGCAAAAAATGTGGCATTGTTTTTCATAAAGGAAACTCAGTGTGCTATTTCAAGTCTCCATTCCATCAGGTAAACCATGGCTCTGTTGATTAATTCAGAATACGCCCATCCCTAACTCTCCCACTGGCTTTCATAGAGCTTCATTTCAATCCAGATAGCCTTTGCTACCCCAAGGCATTAGGTAGGATACCTTTTCCATAAACTGTATCATCTCCATATACTGGCACTCATAAAACATGCTTCTCCTTATCTAGTCTTCAGGGTAGTTCATGTGTTGTTCCTTGTTTCTGAATGCAAAGCCTTCCAGGTCTAGCTCTCTTTCTACCATTCGGAACCACACTGAAGTTTGCCTGGAATTTTTTCAGGCTGCTTGAGGCTCTTTACCATCTTTTTAATACCACACTCCAGCACACAAGGCAACAGGGTTGCAGAGAAAACTCTGAGGCTTTCTGGCAATTTCCATTTCATGAGATGGGAGAGCTGAGTTTTGGCTGTGTCTCCAAGGCTTTAGCTAAAATTTGGGTACAATCCCCTCTGCTATTAGGTAGAGCTTTAAAACTTTCTGGGATTACTTAATCGGGATGACTTTAAAGCTATGTTAATAGTATTGGGTTGTTGGAAAAGCCATGATGCATCTTTGCAACGAACAACATAGAAAAAATACATCATGATTTTTCTGACAACCCAATATATCCAGACCTTAAATTCTGAACATTGAAAGTCAAGGACTTAACATACCTAACTGTATTTAGTTGTAAGAACACTTTCTCGAGAAGACTAAAGACTTATGGTTTACCTGCTGGAATAGGGGAAGGTTATATAGGTTTGGAGACATATAGATGGAGAAGAGTCCACATCAGTATACATATCAAAGTACTGTCCCAACCCATAACTCACAGTTTTAGTTGGTCACCACAATTGTAGTGGTTTTTTTTGTTCTTGTTGTTTTTTTATTTATTTTTTTTAACTCATCCCTTCTTTTTTTTTTAAAAAGATTTAATTGGGGAATTGGGGGAGGGAAGAGCATTGGGGAATCGGGGAAGAGGAACAGACAAGTTGCTGTCCTTTTGTTTTTCAGTCTAGTTGTGGAGGACTTCGCTTCACTGGCCCATGTTGGTATTATCATTGCGCTCTTCCCAGATGAGGCAGATTGGTCACTGGACATTGGACAGCTGCTCACAGCAGCTCACGGCAACTCACGGCAGCTCACGCCAGCTGCGGGCCAGCCCCACTGCAGCCTACGCCATCACCGGCGACTCATGCAGCACAGCTCCAGGTCGAGCTGTGGTTCATCGTCTTAGCTGTAGAGGGCACAGCGTCACTGGCCCTCATGTGGGATTGGAACCTGGGCCCTGCTGCTCAGAACTGGCGTCCCAAGCCAACTCCTAACCAACACGCCACTTGGCCATACCTCACCCCTTCTTTTTAATTGAACAAAATGCATTAACTGGGTATAGAACATAACTGCACATAGAGTTAAATTACTTTTATTGGTGGTTCAATGCTTTGATTAATAGGTAACCTAGGAAATATTAAAAAAAATACTTCACATTCCACATTTGTAAAATAGGGGTATAACACCTAAATACTGAATGTCAGAAAGATTAAATGTTAGAATACATATAAAGAATTTGGGCAACATTGGTATCTGGCAGCTATGTAGGCTAGCATAGCACACTCATACATTTGTAGGAGGTTTTTGCAAAGAGGTGTTAACAGATTGAAAATGGTTGTTACACAGGATATTTTAGAATAGATTATTTTGTAGACTATTTTCAGTAGAAACTTACTCTACATCTAATTACTGAATGCCCTTAATCCTCTCATCTTGATTTGTTTTTTATAGCATGTATCACTGTGTACATATATATTTTTTTCGTTTGACAATTGTCTCTCTCACTCACCATCATGGAATCCATATGAGCATGGGGACTTTGTTATACCCCAACTATGTCCCCAGCTCTAGGGTAAAGTACATAGTTAATATTTATTTGTTGAAAATTTAAATAAGTGAAAAAAATAAGTGAATTCATTTTATATTGGAAATGTATACCCTTGACATACACGGAATAAGAAATATGCGTGTAGGTTTGATAATGAAATTTACATGATGGTGAACACATAACATTTAAAATCTAAAAGAAAACAATCTAAGCTTGTCTTTAATCAGTTTCCTGCTGTCACTAAGTAGCCATTTGATAGAGGCCAATAGGAGGCAACTAAAAACAAAATGAATTAGTGCGAAGGGGCAGAAGTGTTTTCCTGATAGCACTCAAACTTGAATTTATAAACCTGAGTAAATTCCTCCCACCACATCAACACAGTGAACTTCGCACAAGGAATTTGGATGATTAGAAGTAGTTTGATAGTTAGAAAAGATCTGTTGTCACTACATTGTAATTTGTACATTTTGTTTTAGCCTACTCATTTAGAAATTAGCACATAGGAACTAAAGAGTACAAAAAGTGCCATGAATAAATGTGAACTTTTTTATTGCTGAATTTTGAGCAAGCAGAGAACCTGGGAACTCCTGATGATGCAAACACCAGGACCCATGGATTAGGGAAGGAGAGATGACAGTACAGAACTTATTCTACATGCGCCACAGGTGTAGATCAGCCCAAAAAAACAGAAACAGGGTGTCAAGAGAAGAAAACATGAGCCAGAAGCAGGGCATTTAAATAGAATCTTAGAAAGGAGGGACACTGTAGATAGGATTCGGCCAGGGGAGTGCCTGGGGCATTTGAAGAGCTGAGCAATGATATGCTACTAAACGTTTAACAAATGACTCTTTGGAGGAAACAAAACAAACCAAACCAAACAAAAGAACATAATTTGTGAAATTTAGCAATTTCTGTTGTACAAACACCCCCACTGTGGCTTATTTTGAGCTAAAAATATTTAATAAGGAGATGCAGAATTCTTGAGAATGTGGCATTTGGCTCAACATACCAATTGTGGCGCGTCATCCCATCTAAGTACACACGCGGTATGAGGCTCCTACTAGAGGTGCGTGAGAAAAAAATGAAATCTTCTGGAAGGAATAATGACCTGTAGTAGGCTTTGAGGGGCATGATGTGTTCGGACTGACTATTCGCAGGCTTTATAATGTTACAGTGAGGTTACTGAGTTATAAACTACAACTAAGATAGTCACATATTTCAAACTGCCAGAGGACGTATACACTGAATGTATAATTGTATTTAATGGGAAATAAATTCCTTTCATCATTTGCGTTTAACTTTTCCCTCTAGTGATATTTCTTTGAAATAAAATCTTGTATTGCAATAGGTATTTTACTTTATTCTTTCTTACTTTCCTTTAACTCTGTTAAACTTACTTTCTAAGAGAATGTACTTGCCTTGGCATGATGTAACTTCTCTACATAAGAAAGTGGAAAGAACATAAAAAATGCTGTTTTAAGGTAATAGTTCTAATTAGTTTAGTCATTCTTCCCAGAACATATTGCCATAGCTATCCCTGAACTTATATCATACCTCTCTGTGGTAGGAAATGGAAGAAAAAAATAAATCAGAGGCAACTATGAAAAGGAAGAAAAAGGCAATTCAAGAGGTGCCTCTCCAGGGGTTCTGTACGTTTCATTAAGGAGTCCTATTTCTTAGCCTCTAAGATATGAAAAGCTCCATAAGCAAATGTTAGCTATTTGATACTTATATTTATTTATGCCTTGCTTCTTATTTGACCAAATTAATGTGTTTTTTAGACTTTGAGAGCTAACATAAATTTCTGCACATTTTAGGAATTTTCCTGGAATCTAGGTGCTGTGACATATGATAGGTCTGATGCCTACCTTATTAGTATCTCTAATGATCTCACTCAAGGTTTAAAGAACTTTCATTAAAATGTTCAACTCATCAAGTCGCAATAAGTAATTTAAAAACTCCACTTTTTTTCTTGATGAAAAACACGTAAAGCATAATTGGATGCTATTGTGGTAGATAGCATTTGGTATGATTATTCTTGACACTTTGCTTATCACAGTGCAATCTTCAGATAAATAAAATAACAACTCACTTCCCTTCACAACAAAGAATATACTCAGAGACAACAATGAATGGGGAATTTTGAAATTTTACTAAATTCATATGTTAATGAACAGCTGCGATGTTTCCCAGACACATTACTGACCACAAGACAATTCCCAGGTTTCTCTACAATCTAAAAACTTTAACAAAGATTTTTAAAAGTGCTGAAAACAAAAATATCAGTAGTTTTCACAATATGTCTATACACCTTGCTGGTTCCGAGTTGTCACTCTGCTTGGTTGAGAAGGTCTAAATGTCATGTTAGTATTTTTTATTTACTCTTCCACCTTTATATGTAGAAATATTCAATACATAACACTATTCAGGTTGCCATAATTGTTTACTTTGTTTTATGAAAACATGAATAGCAAAAATGAGGGTACATCAGGAAAAAATATAGTGTTTAATTAAAAACAGTTATGTCAGTGTATTTGTAAATTGATTATGCCATTTGTTCATCCTCTCCCTTAATGCAGCATGGAGGTCTAACCATGTACCAGTCAATATAATTAGTAAACAGATACAAAGATGACAAAGAGTCCTTGAAGAGTTCTCAGTCAGGTATCTACTTTCAAAATTATATTCCCTGTCATTAACAGTTTTTAAAAGTTAGTTGGGAAAAGAAAATCAAATAAAAAAAAAAAGAAGAGAGAGAGAGGAAAAAATGTTAGTTGGGGAGGCAAGACAGATGTACATGAAATGTAAAATAACCACAAAATTTTGAAATTAGATACATTCTTATATATCTTCTGTGACTAAGTCTTCCTGGAAATAACACTGAGTATTTATGATTTCTACCTTTTAGTATAAATTAACATAAAAAAGTGATTCAGAAAGAAATATAACTGCTTTTATATGAGACTAGGGTATGTTCCACTTGGTTTACTTTACTTCTAGTTGGTCTTACTGCTAATACAGTTTGTAAAGATTCACCCAATTTGAAATTCACATTGATAGGGGATTTTCAATGAAAAGCAAATCAAATACTTCTCATTATCTGTTCAGTCTGCTCTGCCATGAATATATGAATGCAACCAAATGACATTATGTTAATTAAGTCTACCAAATGGCAGGTGCCTTAAGAAATAGATAGAAGAGCTCTCTCTCTCAAAAACTAAGTAAAAAATGCACTAGCATTTGATTTAAAAAAAAAAAAAGAAATGAAGATATTTGAAAAAGAGGTACTTATATTCACGGTAGTTTGTATCTGTATCCAAGTTCTAAGGACATGGGACATTTCTCAACAAACCACATTTACAACCTAGTCAAGACTTAATTTCATCGCTTAACTTAGGCATTGGGTTATATGAATCCTTTATTTTATTTTTGGTCAGAATCAGAGTTAGCTACCCCATACTGTAACTGCATAGATGGCAAGGATTACATCTACTAGGTTTTGGACACATACTACCTTCTACAGAGCCAAATAGAAATAGTCTCAGTGAATACTTGCACAAGCTTATTTTTATGGTAAAGCTTCTTTAACCATTTCCCTTATTTTTTTTTCTGTTGAATTTTACTGCATCAGTTGGTTTTCTTCTTTCTTTATTTTCAACTTTTCTATCTCTAATGATTGGAAAAATTCCAGTTGTAGCTAAGACTACAAACATGCTAAAGGCTCTTGCATATTAAAGAATTCTCCCTTTATCCAGGTCCCCTCAACCCACTCAGCCTCCTCACCCCCCATTACTTCCAAATTCCCCTTTCTGCCCAAGGCAAATATTTCTGAGGAATATTTGACCCTCACTAAACAATTACTTGATGAAATCTGAACTGGTAAAATTCTCAGTGGACTTCTAATTGCCCAACTCAATATACTCCTTTCAATTCTTCCATTTGATTTCTGTGGCATTTGGATATATTGATCATTTCTTGATATCAGCATGTATGAGAATTTATTCTAATTACCTTTTCACATCTAAGTCTTTCTTTCTTTTCTTCACTCCCATTTATTTGCCCATATCTTAATCTGATATCTCCCAGATGCAGTACTTGGTCTTCCTCTTGACAGCATCTTCCACTCAGGTGACTTCAACCACCACCCATATGAAGGGATCTAAATCTATAGTGCATATTGAAACATAGGAAGAAATTTTCAAAATATAATTTTGTTTCCTTCTAGAACAAATCTAAATCAGTAGATTTGGATTGGAGCCATGGCCTTTGTACATGAGGAAAAAAATAATAAGTGATTCTGATATATGCTTCTGTTTGAGAAGCCCTGATGAACAAGGTTATTAGGTCCCCAAGCTCCAAACCTACAGATCTAATTGCCTGCTGAGCAAATTTACTGTAAGGACACACACAGATAGTTCTAACTTGTCTTAGTCTAAAGCAGAAATTCACTACCTCCTTTAATACAAAGATATTGAGTCTTCTCTACTCCTTAAATCTGATGTTAGTATTACTGTTCATACAATGACCCAAGTCAGGAACTTGGAGATATAGACTCATTCCTATACTTCATTGGATCATGTAAATTCTATCATCTTAACTGATTGAATATATAGTCCTTACTCTCAATTCCTAGTGTTGCTTTTGTTTACAAATTTTCCTCAGTATTAATGCCATCCTATCTCATTGACATATGCGTATGTATGTATATATATATTCAAAATTTAATTTAAACTCAATTTTATAATAAGTATCTTGGCTGTTCCTTATATATCATAAACTACCCTCTTTTCCCTTATTTTCCCCAAAAATGATATTCTTGGCTGTGACTTTCATTGTTCTCTACATATTTCTATTATTTTACTTGAAATTCTTAAAATATCTATTTGAAATCTTTCTTTATAATGGCTGAACATGCCTGATGCAGGGGTCATTATTATCATTTTTTATTTCTATTGATTCACAGAATATTCTATCGATTGTAGAGCCTTAAACAAATGGTTGATGGGTTTATGTGTGTGTGTGCACATATTTAATATTCACATGGATGTGACTAAAGACCTAATGTCCCTTTTATAATACCTCATTTTATACATTACTTATAGTTTTCCACATTTCTTTGAAAGATGTTGGGTTTTGAAACAGAAATTATATATATATATATATATATATATATATATATATATATATATATATATATTCTGGTATTGATATGTTATTTTAGTTAATGTATAACACACTAAAGTGTGAAGATTTATTACAATTTATGTAATTTCTCACAGTACATCATTAGTAAAGTCAGAAAGTTATCTGTAAGATTCCTTATCTAGTGCTATGTCAAATGGAAGAATAAAGTCACAAATATTAGGAATACCAAGATATTTGCCACTGGTTTAAATATGAGATTTGGAAGAATTTTCAATAGGCTCCAATAAGGTTGTGAGTGCCTCCATTTAAATTCTGCTTGAGTATTTAAAACCATTTAAAAACCACCTGTTTGTGCATTCAGTTTCTCATGTTATACACATAAATGTGAGTTTTTGCAAGCAAAAACAGATGCACTTCTAAAATGTGTCAGCACATTTTCAAAAGCCTACTGAAAATGTGTCCTCATATGTCTCCAGACTTTGTTATAACTTACATCAGTGAGCTGTATAAATTGGTTTCTTGAATATCCATTAATGCAAATTACAAGTCCAGAAAAACACCAAACAAGAACTGGTAAAATCTCACAAAATATAACTTCTTTTCTAAGATGGAGGAGCTAAAGAGAACAAAGCTATGCTGGCATTTTTTATCCTAGGGTGATCTTGGAAATAATGATGACTTATCAGGAAAAAAAAATTATAAGTTTTAAAAAAAATCTTAGATAGTACTGCCTCTCTTCCTCTCAAATGTACCAGTTAGTTTTGGTGAGGTGAAGAAGATACAACTATAATTGTACTATAAATTTTTTTAAAAAAATATGTTTCCCTTATATATTATTATAAGTAGACTGAAATATAGGGGGATAAAAGACTACAAGATTGGGGCATGGAGGAATGATTAGTTCTTTTTTTGGACAAACTATCCATTAGAATATATTGAAGAATTTCCAATCGTGTTTAAAAAAAAAAAAAGGAAGGCAAGGATAAGCAATCTGCAAAATGCAATTCCTCTTGCCTAAATTCATTGTTCTTAGACAAGATCTACTGGTCTGTACCCAAATCATTACTAGAAAAGAAAAAGTGGTTTTCAAGCCCCACAAAGTTCACTAATAGATAGCCAAGATGGGACTGGATATGCCACCCAATATTACATGGCAAGTTGGAACATACCATTTACTTCACTCTCTTTTCTGAATCCCTGCTCTACTATTGCATAGTTCACATACAACATTGCACTAGTTTCAGGTATACCATGGTTATTTATATACTTTACACACAACATTTATATACATTACAAAATGATCACCACAAGTCTACTAAACACCTGTCAACATATGACATTATTATATTATTGACTATACAGTAAGACCTTGGATTGCGAGTAACTTGGTTTGCTAGTGTGTCTCAAGATGAGCAAATATTTTTATTAGATTGGTGCAAAAATAGTATTGTGCCATTATTCATAACGGCAAAATTGCAAGTCCTTTTGCACCAACCTAATAATACATTTTAACCTGATAAATGAGTGATGTCTTGCAATACGGGTAGTTTGTTTCCAGAAGGAATTATACTCACAAACCAAGGTATTACTATATTCCCTTTGTTGTACATCACATCCCCAGGACTTATTTATTTTATAACTGGATGGTTGTACCTGTTATTTCCCTGTAGTTTTTTGCCTATCCCTCCACTCCCCTCCCCTCTGGCAACCATCAGTTTGTTTCCTACATCTATGAGTCTTTTCTGTTTTATTTTGTTCATTTGCTTTGTTTTTTAGATTAGAATATAAGTGAAATCATATGGTACTTGCTCTCTTTCTGACTTATTTCACTTAGCATAATACCCTCTAGGCCCATCGATGTTGTAGCAAGTTGGCAAGATTTCATTCTATTTCATGAAATCTTCATGAGTAATATTCAACTGTGTATATACACCATAGATTCTTTATCCATTCATCTATTGATGGACACTTAAGGTGATTCCATATCTTGGCTAGTATAATTAATGCTGCATTAAACATAGGGGTGTATATATCTATTTGAATTATTTTCATTTTCTTCTGATAGATGCTGAGAAATGGAATTTCTGGGTCATATGCTAGTCTACTTTTAATTTTTTCAGGAACCTCCATACTGTCTTCCTAGCGGCTGCATCAATTTGCAATCCCACCAACAGCAAACAAGGGTTCCATTTTCTTTTTCTCAAATGTGATACCTGTGATGGTTATTTTTATGTGTTAACTTGACCGAGCCACAGGGTGCCCTGATATTTGGTTAAACATGGTTTCTGGATGTACTAATGAGGGTGCTACTAGATGAGATTAATATTTGGATCAGTAGACCAGCTGAAACATATTTTTCTCTCCAGTGTGTCTGGGCCTCAACCAATCAGTGGATGGTCTTAATAGAATAAAAAGGCTGAGTGAGGAAGAATTACCCCTTCTTGTATGACTGTATTTAAGCTGTGACATTGGCCTTTTCCTGTTTTGGACTTAGACACAAACTGGAACCAGTGGCTCTCCTGGGTCTCCAGCTTGCCAATTTCAGTTCTTTGGACTTTTCAGCCTCCACAACCATGTGAGTCAATTCCTTATAATAATTCTAGATGATAGATAAATAGATAAGATAGATAGATATATGATAGATAGATAGACAGATAGATAGATGCTATATATTCTGTTTCTCTAGAGTACCGTGACTAATATAGAATAGCTATGACTTTACTTTCCATATCTTCACTTTCCCTGCTACCTTCTATTATATGGCCATATGATGTCAATATCAACAGGTCCTTAATTTTTATTTCAAAATTATAGGAATGAAAGGGTCTTGTTCCCTTTGGTGGCACTAAGGAAGAATCTGTTTCTTGCCTTCTCCAGCTTCTGGTGACAGGTGGCATTCCAGCAACATGGTGGCTTATATAAATATGCATTTTTAAAGCCGTTTCTTTCCAATCACTGGGGTATGTGCAGTAATTGAATAAGATATTTGAATCTTTCAGCTGCTTCTCAGTGAACATAGTGTATGTCCTTTGTGGATGCCTTTTAGTTATGCTTACATGAATAGGCTACTTCCAACAGCATCAATGTTTTTTCTGTATTCTTTCTAGCTCAAGAGGTCATCAGAGACACAGTCAATTGTAGGAGGTGCCTTAGATTTCCAGAGTCCCTAATAACAGTTCTTCAACAAGTGAATTTACTTCTTCTAGTCCCAGAGGTCTCATTGCTAACTGATGGTGAGTCAAGTCCCACTCTTGCAGGGATTGTGATGCTTCTATAGATCATGCCTGTGGAACATGGAGGCTTGTTGAGGTCCTCTGAGTCTGGTATCTTATAATATTGCTCTGTGCACATGTTCAGATTCATTGACAAGCTATTTCCTATGTATTGTTGAAACACTTTGTTAAAATCCCTAATATTCTGTTGTGATTTCTACGTTTATAAAGATTCGTTTGGGGAATAATAGATATTTTTTACATTATGATTTTCTGTCATCTTTAAACATGGCATACCTCTCCAGTTATTTAACTGTGGTATTATGTCTTATAGAAGATTTAAAAATTCTCTCTATAATAATTTAGATGTTGAATCTCTTTGTCTTCATTCATATGTCTTATTTTTTGTATCCCTCTGAATGAACAAGGATTACCAACAATACATTGAACAGTATTAGTATAAAATACTGCAGATGTGGTTCAAGAACTTCAGAGCAAAGAGAAAGCAAAATGCAAACATGTACAGCAACAGCAACAAGAAACTCAACAATAGTGATTACTTAATGGAGCAATCAAATCAGGTCTTCCAAGAGAAGATAGATACACCATTCAGATGTACTGATGGTGCCTGTCTTGTCTCTCCAGTTTCTACATATAATTCGATACTCTCATCCCAACTTAGTATATATTGCAACTTTAAGGTCCATACTGGCTTCTCTGTTTACTGTAAATAATTTATTTTGACTGCAGCCATGACCCTAACATACACTGGCTCTATCTCATTTTATGCTCCCATTTTTTCCCCTAAATCTAGAGTTTAATTTTTTTTTTTGTCTCTTCAGGTCTACAAAGATGACTGGCTTGCAAGAAAATAAAAGGTCCTTGTGAATAAGAATAATGAATTTATCAACAAACACAAACATGCAAAGAAAAAAGAGTTCCTAAATAGTTACAAATGTTTTGATAAATACGTGTAGGCCAAAGAGAGTGGATTGACCCTACCAGACACCACATTATATTTTACAAAGTGTAGTAATTCAATACTGTGGAATTGATGCAGAAATATTATCATAGGCAAAGTGCAGATATCACAGAAAAAGGTATATGGGTTTTCAGTACTTGGAAATAATATAACTGCCATCACAAGTCAGTACAAAAGAAACTAATGGGAAAATGGTATGGGAAAATCAGCTCACAAGCAGATCAAAATAAATTGTTTTCCTACCTGTGATCATGTTTAAATAATCTCCAGATGGATTAAAGACCTAAATGCATGATGAAAACTATAAAGAAAATAAAGATACTAGAATGTATTTGGACCTTAGGCATAGTGGTTAAAGAAAACAAACAAACAAAATTATGCATTTAACCACATCAAAATTAAAGATTTATTTATCAAAAAAGAGATAAATTGAGTTCTAAATTAAGTGGTAGACTGAGGAGCTGTTTGCAATGATAATCCTCAATCTCTGTATGTTTTCGTTCTAGTTGAAATCTGGCTTTCACATGCTGCTGCCTCCACAGCAGCCCTCTTGGAGGTTTTTTTTTTGTTTGTTTTTTTCCCATATCTTTTGTACTACTGAGCTTCAACTGTCTAAAACAGAATATATACTCATTAAATATTCATTGAATCAATTGTTTAATGGATTTAGCTCACATTTTCTTTTTTCCTAGCTTGTGTACATAGCTTCAACTTTGTTTTTAAGCTGAGCCATCTAGAAAGGAAACATAAGTTAGTGAAAGAAAATATTTGAGGAGGCTATTTTGTATAGGGTGGGTTAGTATTGCTGCTAAAACTAAATGAGAGACTTGAAGGTAAATAATAAAACATAACTCTATAGGGTTTTTAAATATAAAATCAGAATTTTAGAATTATAAGAGATGCTGTAGTTTTCCCACCTTGTTCCACAAATGCATCAATAAGAGCTAGAGGCAGGGGTCTGGATGAGGCTGAGGCTGGTTCTCTCACCCCACCTGGCACCCTGAGATGGTCTTTGTGCTTGTGCCAGGCTCCTCAGCTCCTGGAAACCTGACCCCACTGCAGCAAGGCGAGAGGATGACGTGAGGGCAGCTGCACCAGCCACATCCTGTTTCTGTTTGATATTTAGCTCCCCAGGTCCCCTCACAAGAGAAACTGTTCTTTTTTTTTGTTGTTGTTCTTTTTTTGTAGCTGCGCCATCCTGCCACCTGTTGGCAGCTCAGCAGCAGCTCAGCTCAGGCCATGAATCGAACCAGTGACCTTGTTGCTCAGAGCTCACACTTTGAGAGAGCTCTTAACCAATGGAGCCACTCGGCTATCCCCACCCCATAGCTTCAACTTTTTAATGCATAATATTCTTTTACATATTATGTTAAATTATATTAATAAATTATGATTGTTTTTAGTTGACTCAAGAAGTCAAAACTAGTGACATGCCATTTTTCTTTCCTCAGTGTGTTAGGTTGGTTATCATACAACACTGTCCACATGGTATGCACAGAGCAGCAGCAGCACCTGGGCACTGTTAGAAATACACATTCTTAGGCCGCACTCCAGACCTACTGCATCAGCAACCTGTGTCTTCACAATCTCTCCTGGTGATTCTGGTACAGGCTCAACTTTGAGACCAACTGCAACATGGGTTGGTATAATAGATACATAGATTGATATTGGGGTTCTTTTGCAGATGCCTTATTGAGGGAGTGTTCCGAGGGTGAAACCTATAGTAAAGTGAGGGAAAACATTTTGACAAAGATGCGGATTCAGCTCAACTGTAGCCACGGTCCGAATCCTATGTGGAAATCTGCAGTATCAATGAATCCCAACCTGAGGCCCAGGGACAGGACTTGTTACTCCTAAATCACTAAGCTTCTTCTAGAGTGAAGGCACAGCTCTCAGGTATTTCTGCATAAAATGACTCCAGTAGGCCCAAGGCAAATCTCAGAATGGAGCTGCTGTAAGGCTTTGGCCTCCAATACTCATAGCATTTTGGGTGGATGCACTGTCCAGGGATAGCATAAGAAGGACATGAGTGGGGCACAAAACTATACTTTATGCTACATTTTATTTAAAATATTTCTCTCAGAGAAAGAGGGAGAGAAAGTATTTAGATTTTTATGCATATTTTCCTTGGAAAACAATAAAAGAACATGTTATCCACAGACAGAAAAATTCAATGATAAAAACTGCTGCTGCCTTCAAGATAATTTTAATTGGCCCTTGAATCAGGTACATAATTTTCAGTCTTCCTCAACATTTTCTTTAATTCTTGCCAATCTATTTTATCCTCAGTCTTAAAACCAAAAGGTTTTAATTTTTTAATTTAAAAATACTTTTATGAAATGACCTCTTGACCACATAATGAATCTATCCTCTTATCTAGTAATTCCTTCAAATCCTGGTTATTTTAAATTACTCAAGCCCTATTTTGTCTAGACGATTATGCTGTTACTTGTGATTTTACTCCAAAAAGTTGATACTATGTTCATTTCAGAATCGTGAATTAAACCATAATCCTAAATAAATTGCTCAATAATAATTTAAGCTTCTGAAGGTTTGATTAAGAATGCTAAGGGATTATTTAAAAAAAAAGTGCTGATGACCAAATATATGGAGACAAAAGACAATGCCTTAAAAACTTTTTTAAGAACCCATACTTAGAAACTAATAATATTAAATATTTTTTCACACTTTTTTTTAGAAAAAAGTTCAGCTATCAAAGTCAGTTCTAAATAACCAATTAGACACTAAGTAATTTTATAAATAAGCATAGACATATTGCAATGGCTTATATTAATTTTAAAACAGCTCTCAAAAGAATTAAAAAAAATCTTTTGAATTTGTAGTTTTTATTGATGCTAAAGAAATTGTATAATTCTCATGCTATATTGGTAGGTCCATTCCCCTCCCATGCCCCATTTT
>NW_017732429.1:380627-382474 GCF_001890085.2 Hipposideros armiger | reverse complement strand
AGTGGGGTCCTTGATTTTTCCCCTGGTAAGCATGTGCCTTGTTTGGGAACTAAGACCTCCCACCCTACAGAGCCCAAAGCTGAGAGGACAGAGGCACACAATCCTCCAGTGGGTCATTAGATATGATGGTAAGAGGTGTAACTGCAGCTTCCATCTTTTGATTTTTGGGACCATGCATTCTTCCTATTGGGATTACAGCACAAAATACAGCTACAAACACACTGTGTCCTGAAGGATGGCAACTCATCCTTTCAAATGTTGTAGTTTCAGCTTTATTTTTAGAAGGTGATGCTAGTGGTTTAGAAAAATGGTGTGGTAGGTGATACAACAACAAATCCCATGGACATGGTCTCACTGCAAAAACTCCTTCATCACAAATTGTGCTTCCTGTCCCTATATGTGGGTTAGGCATTCTATAAGCCCCATAGATGTTAGTTCTGGTCAAGGATTTGCAGGCAGGCAAGGAAAACACAAACCTAGAATAGGTACCTAATCCTGTCAGAGTGAATGGCTGGCACTTCCAGGACAAATGAAAATCACTACTTTCAAAAGACAACTTGCAAAAAATGGCTGATTGGTCATCTAAAGAAATGTCTTATTGCACAAACTGTGTTCCCTCCGTTGCTGATAAGATGGACATGTGCAATATAATCATGTCATGGAATATAATCCACCGATGTTATTTAAACCCTTCATAATATATCTGTTAAATTATGCCAATTTTTCACAGCCTCCTTATTCTTCCCTCTACTAACTGTAGGGTAACATAGGCATTTCTAAACTTCTAAGAGTCACCTGAGGTCCTTGCCAGGAGGTTAAATACCATGTTTTGAGAATGTGCTTCCATGTCAATGAAGTATTGCTTATTCTGTCTTAAATTGTGGCTCACTTGATCAAGCATCATTAAAATCCTATCCATAAGCACTACTCTCACTCAAGCAAGTATATGCTAGCTAGTTCTTACAGTTGTTTAGAAGTATGGTCCCTTTCATACTTTATCAGCCAAGCAAGTTCCTAGACAGATTATCATAGAATTTTACTTAGTTTTTAGACTGACAGCCATGAAGGCAGCTCCTGAGGAGGGCATCTGTCGCCTTCTGTGGGAGTAGTTTCTGTAATTTCTACCATCACAGCAAAACATGCTAGCTGTTACTGTAGAAGATGATCCTTTGTACAAGTTCATAAAGTACAGGATAAGTTGAAAAGTCAATATCTTCCTTAGGGGCATCCTTATATATTACCTGTCCATATTTCATGATCCCAGGTTTTCCTCACCAAGGCCTGACTTTAAGTAACCTGGCCTTGGGCGAGTATTGAAATGTCTCTGAAACATTATGACCAACAATTAGGACATCAGACATGCACTTCAGGAGATAAAGGCCTCTTTATAGGCTACCACATAAGTCCTCTGTCTCCCATACTTAGCCATTAACTGCATGTTACCATCCCACAGCCTCTCAGCATCCTTCTGCAGGACATCAACACAATAGTAGCAACTAGCCAACTCTGTTGTAGGCATAATTCTGTTCATATTTCTCAAATTCTTGTATCATTCTACACATCACAAACAAGCACTTCCTTTAATGAGGATATTTTCCTAGGTTACTTCCCATGAAATCTTTCCTATTGAGTTCCCACTTTTTTTTTAGAGACTATCCATGCCCACCTATGAACCAAGCCTGCAAGCCATTGCCTATATTCTGTGACTATATGCACACAAACAGATGCACACACACACAAGTAGTGTCATGTAAGTAGTACAGATACATACTTTTTGCATAATGTAATATATATATGTAAAGATAGACAGATAGATAGATATATAGAGAGATAGATGATGGATAGGC
>NW_017732429.1:371901-378750 GCF_001890085.2 Hipposideros armiger | reverse complement strand
TTGCAGGAAGATAGAGGTGAAGTTTAAAATGCAGTATATTTCTCCTAGTCATATATGGATGCATGTTCTGGCTTATGCATAATAGGTTTATTTTCTGAATCAACTCTGCATGCTATATTATATAAATGCAATCCTTACAGATGCACAAAGAATTTAAATTGAAGGATGGACAATTAGACAATTTTCTTCGTAGGTATCATCCACCTACTTACCCTGTTGCAGCCCCTTTTATTATTTTGTACCATTCTCTTTACTTCAATATTACCATTAAATTCTTATACACAGCAGCTTAACCATACCTTACATATTATCATAAAATCTTAGGACAAATCTTTCACACTTGAAGATATTTTTCTAAACAATCACACTTCTGTATCCAGTGAAGTTCTTGTGATAGCTGATAGGATTTCACCTTCAAGAAGAAGGACTCTGTAGGATTGTATCATCCATTTATTTTCCAATGCTCATGAGATTGAGTTCTCATATATACTCGAGAACCAGTAAGTACTTATTGACAAAAATAAGGACCATACTTTCAATTAGATATGAAAGGGATTACATCTAAAATGTTGATAATTTACTAATCCTCAGATGTTTCACCCTAAATAGGCATATGCCTTGCCCAATGTTTTCCTTTAGAGTATAGAAATGAAAGTAAAATATATAATGTAACGCATATTATTAAATAAATATGAAACATATAACTTACATATTAAAGTTTTATATGTAAAATATAAACCATATATGTACATATATATGCTATATATGTGTATATATATATATATATATATATATATATATATATATATATATAATAGTACCCCAATTATTCTATATAATTGAGAAACGTTTTTTTCATCATAGGTTTAGAAGACATCCAGAATGGTAGGATTTGGGGTTGAGAAGATTATAAGCCAGTATCTTTAACAAACGAATGGCATGACCAAACGCTGAGTAGACAATAGCAAAGGATAAAGTAGGAGTGATAAAGATGGATGCTAATTCCTGCTTCCGTCTGTATTAATGCCTTTAGTCTGCAAACTTTACTTTGTGTTTTTTTTTCTCTTATGTGTTTCTCCTGAATTTTACTTAGTTTACATATTTCCAGTATTTCTTTTCTAAAACCTCGATTAAGGTATCATTGACATAAATTGTACTCTCTATGTTAAAAGTGTACAACTTTATAAATTTTTACATACGTGACCATATATGAAATAATCACTGCATTGAAGATAATGAATATATCCTTCATCCTCAAATACTCACTCAGGTTTATTTATAATCCTCACATATCCTTCTTCATTGCCCCCAGTCCTCCCCCAGGCAACTACTGATATTCTTTCTGTTAATATAGGTTAGTTTGCATTTTCTAGATTTTATAGAAATGGAATCATATAAAATTTTCATTTTTGTTTTGCTTCCTTCATTTATAATTAGTTTGGGATTTAACTGTGATTTTTATGTTCTATTTTGTATAGTAGTGTTCTCTTTTCAGTATGGACATTTAGAGATTTCCAGGTTTTTGTTTTGTTTTAGTTTGGGTATGTTATTCATTGTAACTTAAGCTGTTATAAATATTTATGTACAGGTCATTGTATAGGAATATGCTTTAATTTCTCTTAGGCAAATATCTGAGAATAGAATAACTGGGTCATATTGCAGCTGTACATTCATATCTTTAAGAAAATGCTAAAATGTTTTCCAAAGTGATTGTGTCAGTTTGTATCCCCTCCAGCACTGTATGAGTGTTCCAATTCTTTCACATACTTGCCAACTATTGGTATCACAGTCATTTTAAATTTAGCTATTCTAATAAACACATAGTAGCAGATCACTGCAGTTTTAATTAATGTCCCAAATGACAACAGTGTTGAATATTTTTTCATGTGCTTATTTGTCATCTCTATCACTTCTCTGATTATCTTCAAATATTTTGTCTATTTTTAAAAATTTGGTTTTTGTTCTTATTGAATTATATTATGGGTTAGTTCTAAGAGCTTTTGTAGATTTAATAAACTGTCCTACATATATGATCATATTATCTCTAAACATAATTTTACTTCTGATTTCCAACCTGTATGTGTTTCATACCACATAGTTGCCTTATTTTACTGGTTAGGACTTCAGCACAATGCTGGAAAGAGGTGATAAAGCAGAAAACCTATTGTGTCCTGATGTTAGAGGTAATAGCGGTCTATCTTTCATAATTAGTTATAATGCTAGCTGTTCATTTTTCATACATGTCTCTTATCAGGTTGAGGAAGATCCCTATGTTCCTAAAGTTCATGAGACTATTTATCAAAATGGATAATGGATTTTTCAAATGTTTTCTCTATATTCATTAAAATCATCATATGTTTCTGCTTTATTGCTTTCTATTATGATGAATTACTTTGATTGCTTTTCAAACATTAAAACAAACTTTCCAAAACCTCCCTAAAGATTTATAGTCTTTTTATATATTGTTTTAGATTTGCTAAGCTTCGTTCAAATTTGCATCTAGGTTCATGTGTGATATTGATCTATGGTTTTTATTTTTTGTGAGGTCTTTTTTGGTTTGTTTCAAAGTAAAGCTAGTCTCACAGAGTGAGTTGAAACTTTTCTCCTTTCTTTGATTTCTCGAAATACACTGTGTAGAATGGAATTTTATCTCTGAACATTTGCCAGAATTTACATTGAAGCAATTTACCTGAAGTTTTCTTTGTGGGAAGGTTCTTTAACTATAAATTCAATTTTTTTTTTAGATTTTTTTATTGGGGAATTGGGGGATGGGAACAGTGCTGGGGAATTGGGGGAAAGGGAACTGACAAGTTGCTGTCCTTTTGTTCTTCAGTCTAGTTGTGGAGGACGTTGCTTCACTGGCCCAAGTTGGCACCATCGTTGTGCTCTTCCTGGGNTGTGTGTGTGTGTGTGTGTGTGTGTGTGTGTTTCATAGTTGGAATCCAGATATATTTTCCTGTAGGCTTTTTTCCAAATGCCTCCTCCTTTGTAGCTTTTGCTTTCAACATTTTTTCTTAAGTTTTTCTTTTTTTCCTCCTTGTTCCAAAATGTTTTGCCCTTATCTGTTTCTCTTGAGGTAGAACTTAAAAGAGGGCTGAAGTACAATTATTTCAAGCACTATTCTATATTTATACTTCTTTGATTTCTCTCATTGACATTCTTCTTTTTATAATAAAGTCTAGTCATTCTGTTGCCCTGGATTGGTTCCAATTATTTCCATACTTTCCTTTTTTCCTCAATCCATGTAAGACTCCTGTTCCCCTGCATGAGGTGATATACCAGATTGGTGAAGGCCATGTAACCTGGTGAGAGAAAACTGACTTCAAATGTGAGCTCCAAGGTGTGGGACATGGAGGGGTTAGTGAAGCTCTCTATTCCCTACCTCTGAGTTTTCTACCTGTAAATTGTGGGTTGCTAATGACCACCTGTAGTAGATGTTGTTTGTGCTCCACTCGGATTCCCTTTCAATGACCCACAACTGACCCTTTTCTCTAGAGAATACCTCTTTGCTGATGGCCGTCCTTTTGTCCAGGTTAACCACACACACCTTTCCCCTTGTCCTAGAAGCAGCTGCCAAGAAATGACACATCTGTGTGTACCGAAGACTGACCACTTATCTCCAGGGAATGCAACTCTGGTAAAGATTTGTGCTCTAGAGATTTCTACTCATAGACTTATTGAAGGCCACACCTTCCCCAGTTCATTTCCCCTTATCTACCTTGTTTCCCTGACTCCATTATAGGTTTTGCTACAGAGCATTTCTTCAATGTATCATGTACACTTATATTCCTGTCTCAGTCTCTGCTTTTAGGAAATCTTAAAAGTTTTGCTAGCAGGAGTGATTCTAGGAAGCAGGCATGAAGGATGGAATTCTGGAGTTAAATCACCTACCAGCCAGCAGACAATGAAAACCCCATTACTGGTGGTAAGCCGAGTATTGATAGACCTTGGAAGTGTGATTTTTAAGATTTTATTTAGCCTGTGGCACAACAAAATTGGATACCAGTGTACAGTGCATACAGGATGCACTGGCTTGTACAATGACTCTGGACTGTTAGAAATAGTGAAGAAATTGTAATTATAAGGACGGAATTTTGGTGGCTGCTGCTAAACATCATTAATGCTTAAAGAGGAAAAATGACAGGCTCAGGGAAATCAATCATTAGTTTGAAACAAAGTGTGATAGAGTGTCTCCTTGGCAGCCTTTAAAGAGACTCCTATCTCCTGCTGACAGAGCTGAAAGCCAAGCATCAAGTCATCATTGAAATCAAACTAGTACAGTAATTATTGCATTGGTAAATGAGCCACCAAAAATGGATTAAGTCATGGTCTATATTCTGCATTTAAGGATTTAGCTAAGTGCAGAATATAATATAGACTTATTTCAATCTAAAATTTTAAGTGATCAGGCTGAAGAAGATTTAATAAGCATTGTGAATAACTGAGCTTTAGACTGTAATGCTGTCTTCATTTTGCAGAAATGAAAAGAATATTGCACAATTTTAATAGCTATGCACTATACATAATCTCATTTAATTCTCACACTTATCCCAGGGAGGCAGGTACTATTTTCATGATCATTGTACAGATGCGGAATACAAGGCAATGAATAGTTAAAATTTCTAACTGTGGCAAGAGGGAGAGCTAGAACTCAAAACCAAGTCTTGAATCCACAGCATGCTATATTGTTTGTCTATGTTTTGTTTTCCTTTTCTAAAGAGGTGGACATTATTTCCAGGTGATAGTTTTTTATTGTTCACTTTTGTTGTTGTTGTTGTTGAGCATGAGGAAAATAGATAGTCTGCATAGGTTCGAACTTAGAGTGTAGTATATAGTAGATCATTTCAAATTGCCTGAAAAATTTTCCTAGTGAAGTCAGATATGAGCAACATAATCCTTTAGGCTAAATATGTCAGTGGTTTAGACCTCTTAAGCACATAGAAAGGTTCATTTGCATACAAAATGAGAGGTCTTCAGGAAAATAAATCAACAAATGGGAAACGATGAGGAATATGAGATGTTTAGGGATAATGGGTAGATGAGGATATGAAAGAAGACAACCTAATTATGCTTTGCTGTGCGGGTAAGAAGCTTTGGGTTCAGCATCTGCAGATTCACCCAGGTGATATTAAGGAAAGGCAGGTTTTACTAAAAGGATTCCTATGGTCTGGAAGCAGAGTCATTCAGAATCTGAGGTAGCTCTAAGCTCTTGCTACTCTCTCAGTTCCTGTAAGATACCTTTATATGCACTTCTCTTGTGCCTGTTCTCTTCAAACCAATTTCCTTCATAATCTCTTCCCCAGATTGTTTGGCTTAATTCACTAGTTAGATGACTAACGGGCAGAGGTTTTTTTGAGGGTCACTGACCAGTCTCTATGATCTTCATGTGAATCAGATGCTCAACCTGGTCCAAAGAATGGCTATCTTTGTGCATAGTACATTTCTTTGCCTGCTTCTCTTAAGCAGAGGCCCTTGAATAGGCAGTTTCAGGAGGGGATATTATTTTTAGCAGCAATATGACTGAGACATCCGTTGTACAGATTATATTACCCTAATGTTTTTGTGATTACGTACTTTATCACCAAAGTACTTTTGGGATTCAAATGGGTGCTCTTAATAATTGCATCAAAACAACAGGCATAAGCAAGACTCTTTCACAAACTGAAATGTATATCCACTTTTCCTATAACTCTGACTTCTTTGTTTTTATAATTTTTCTCTTCTTTGGAAGCTGGGAGGCCAAAAAAGGACATCTCATCTACTGAGAGTTCTAATACAATAGGTCATCATCAATGTTAGTATCTTAACCTCAGGTCAGTGTCTTTAGGACTGTGGAGCAACTTCACGACTTAACTTGAGACTCATAGACCTATAGCCCTGGTATCACTAAGATAAACCCTTGTTGATTGACAAACAGCAAACCTAGACAATAAGAATTATCAAAGGAGTTATAGGACAGAAAAGGGAAATATTTATGAGAAATTTTCTGGTATCTCCAGAGTGTCAGCTGTTTATTATTATTTGTGGGGCTTTCATTGTCCCTGCTCCCTATTGGTGCTTGATAAAGAGTGACAAATGCATGAAAAAATTAACTTTAATAGAATTGAAACAATTAGTAGAAAATCAATAGGATTCAGAAGATGAATAAATTCTTAACTGTGTGATCTTAGTCAAATTACTTAAACTCTCTGGATTTCAGTAGACTCAATTAAAAAATAATTACTCTAATATGAAGTCTGAAAGTATTTCCTTTGCTAGGCTAACAACATTGGAAACAAGTAATTATGATATTGGATACAACTGATCTTACAAATGAGACCAAAGACACATTTGGAGTTATAACTTGCAATTTGTGTTAATCTGGTTTCTCTAAGAAGCAAACTCTAAAAAGGAATTCAATGTGCAAGGACTTTATTAAGAAAACTGCTTGTGAGACAAAATGGAAATGGATCTATGAAAGGCTGGGAGCGCTGTCAGGCATTAAAGTCTGACTCAGAAGAAAGAGAGAAGGAAGGGTAAATGGCAGAAGTAGCCTAGACTTCATGCATTCTAAAGACACTTTGGTTAGATTCTCAAGGAGAATGCAAGACAGACTCAACCATCAGAGAAACCCCCTTTCTTCCAGGAGTGAATCTACTTTAACATTTACATCCTGCTGTGCTAAGACATTGGCTTTAAGCAGCCATGGGAAGCATGACTTCAGTGTAAAGATGGCAATGCATTTCAAAATGCAGAAGCTTCACAAGAGGTCTGCTTCTCCACAGAGATTCAAAAATCATCTCCTTCATAGTTCTCTTGGACCTTTCTTCCTGAAGAGAAATGTATTGTGATAAACTACATCTATTTCTG
>NW_017732429.1:338472-365531 GCF_001890085.2 Hipposideros armiger | reverse complement strand
CAGGTTGAGCTGTTGTTCAGCATCTTAGCTGTGGAGGGCAGTGTCACTGGCCCTCATATGTGGGATCCAAACCGGGGCCCTCTGGCATCACAAGCCAACTCTTAACCAATGCGCCGCTCAGCCGGCCCTATAAATTCAATTTTTAAAACAGGTTATCTTTTTTTTCTTGAGTGAACTTTGGTAGTTTGTGCTTGTAAAGGATTTTTTTTCTCATTTTATCTCACATCAAATTTAATGGCGTATTTAAAATATTAACTTATTTTTTTTAATTTCTGAAGAAGCAGCTATGGTGGCATCACTATCATTCTTGATGTTGGTCATTTGTTCTCTCTTTTAATCTTCCTAGGCTTGTTAGAGTTTAATCTTTTTTGTTGTTGTTTACAATGAAGCAATATTTGTTTCACTGATTTTTCTATTGTTTTTCTGTTTTTCACTTTATCAATTTCTCTCATGATCTTTTTTTTTAACCCTTATTTTAGGTTGAATTTGCTCTTTTTGTCCTTGTTTATTAAGGTATAAGCTAAAAACTTTTTTAATAGAACAGATTAGTGCTACAAATTTCTCTTCAGGTGTTTTATTGGCTATATCTCACAAATTCTAATGTTATATTTTCATTTTCATGCCATGTAGGATACTTTCTAAATTGCCTTTTGATCTGTTTACTGACCCATACATTATCTAAAATTGTGTTATTTAATTTCTAGACATCTGGGGATTTTCTAGATATCTTTTTATTATTTATTTCTGGTTTTACTTTATTGTGGTAAGAGAACATAGTTTGCATGATTAAATTCCTTTAAATTACTGAATTCACTTATGACCCAGAAAAATGTACTTTTTTTTTTTTCATTCAGTTTCAAACTCACCACAGTGTGAGTGTCCATAGGTTTTTATTTTGGGATACCTGAGTTTTCCTTTGGGGACTAATGAATAGTCATATTTTGTTAACTTATATATTGGTTTAATCTGTAATTTTCTGGAGGACATATCCACAGTATGATTTTAGATTAATCAATTATAGAATCTAAATTTTAGACTTCTAAAAGTCTTTTCTAAAATTTAGACTTCTACTCTCTGCCATGATAGTATAATGCACATATGAATTCTTTCCCCCTGCACAGAAACAACTGTAAAACTGGATCGAATATATGAGGCAACATCTTTTTGAGGAATTAGAAAGCAGATAGTGCACGGCTCTGGTCCTGAGTTAGGAAAATACCTTAGTGGAGCACCATGTGCACCCCTTATTTTGGTACACTCTGCAAATTATGACACTGGGAAATTGATTAGCAGGTCAGCTGAGTGGACATAACAAAAATCAGATTCCAAGGATTCTGAGGGAATTGATATTTGTGGGTCAAGGAGGTGGAAATGGGGAAACTGTATCCATGAGAAGTTCCAGAAATGTACATAGGTTTTTTTTCTTGAGGTCTTTCCAAATACTGAACACATATGAGTGTTGAAATTCTGTGATGACTGAAAGAGAACAGCCATTGGAAGACTTGTATTTCTTTCAAAGTTCTATTGGCTATAAACGAAATCTTATTTACATTTATTTTTTCTTACTTCGAATATCCCTTTTGCTGGGAATTTAGTTATTAATTTGGAAAATGTTTCCTGATGACTTCAAAGATTTTATTCTACTGTCTCCTGGCAGCCAGAGTCACTAATAAAATGTCTAATACTGGTTATAAAGAACTAGAGTTTTGGCTATGAAAGATTTTTGGAATTTCAATTCCCTTACTCTTGGGATTGTGAAAATTCACCAAGATGTCCTGGATATGCAATTCACTTGCTTGATACTAGGTGTGCCCTTTCAGTATGAAACCTTCTTCAGTTTTAAGAAGTATTTTTTATTGTGTATCAATTTTCTTCTTTTTCTGTTTTCTATACTCTGTAATCACATTCGATTGATTTTAGAACTTCAGGATCTGTTCTCCACGTCTCATTACTTTCTCTAATTCTTTCCATTTCTTTATATATTCATACCATAGTCTAAGAAAATTCTCTGGGTCTTTCCTCCATTTGATTAATTTAATCTCCAGCATCAGCCATTTTTCTCTTCTGCCTGTGAGTTAAAGTAATTCTAAGTTTATCTCAAGATTCTTTTACAGTTTGTAGGAAACTAAATTGTTTTTATGAGAAATATTATCCTAACCACTCTGATGAAATCACTTATATTTACATAAAATAATTGTCTTTCTTATTGATTTTATGACCTCATCTGTTAATTCCTTAGTTTGCTTCTTTTGAAACTTAATTACTGTTCTTTCCTCATTTTTTCTAAATCTTATTCTTCTGTCCAGGTTTTTAAAAAGACGTTCTTTTGCTTGAGGATATGCTCTCGGCCTCTATTCACACACTTCTGTGTTCCTCTATATATTCAGAGAGGAGAGAAACAATATTTCTTCGAGTTCCTTGCCAGCTAGTTTCTGGCTAGGCTCTAACAATCCTCCTAGAAGGAGGAGGATTGAATTTGGCATTAGTCCAGCAGCAGCTAACACCTATTCTGAAAAGAGCCTCTTTCTCACAGTCCACAGCCTAAGAAACAGCCTGTGGTCCTTCCTAGTGGTCTCATTATCCTCACCTGGCAGCTTTTCTGGGGTTTATACTCTGACTTGGTAGTTCCTCCTCTGTGTTGCTGTGCCATTGATGGGGTCCCCTGTCAAGGTCTTGGCCCAGACATGCAACCACTCCTCTTCCCTGTGGACTTCAGGGAAATAAGTCCCTTCACTTTGCTACCCAGAACATAGCTGTTTCCTGCAGTTACTAAATGTCCACTTTATTTCACTAGTTCCCTTTTGCTCTCTTAGGCCTTCCAACACCCCTGTAATCAATTCTCTGTATTAAATTCCTTCTCTTTGAAATACATAAAGTGATTTCTGTTTTGCTTTTCAGACTTTGAATAAATGCTTATATGCTGCCTTTGGAAGTTTATTATATAGAGTTGCCAGATAAAATACAGGATATAATATCTGGTACATGCTTATACTAAAAAGCTATCCATTGCTTAACTGAAATTTAAATTGAACTGGGAATCCTCTATTTTTACTTGTTAAATCTGACAACCTTACAATTATATTCTCTATTGACGTGCTCTTTTAAGTCTGGCAGAGGGGTGAGGTATGCCGCTGAAAAGGGTGCAACATTGCTTGTCTTCTGTCTGCTGATTCTCACCTATTTCTTGCGGTAACTATCTACCTGACACATTGTTCTACCTATTCAATTCTAGTGCCGACACTCATCGCCTTAAACTGAAAGCAAGTGTAGTGCTTCTGTAAAACAGCACACTTTGGGTTTGGGGAGCCATGCTGTGTTGGAATTCATCATAAGAAGTCATGCTAAGTGACAGTTTTCTTAAAAATAATCCATATGAGTTTACCCTGAGTAATTTTTTTTTATTTTGGTAAAGTACACATAAAATTTACCATCTTAACTATTTTTAAGTGTATTGTTCAGTGATAATAAGTACTTTCATATTGTTGTGCAACCACCATCACCATCCATCTCCAGAGCCCTTTTTATCTTGCAAATCTGAAACTCTACACTTATGAAACACTAACTCCTAACTTCCCCTCCCCATCTTCTCCCAACCTTTGGCAACAACCATTTTACTTTCTGTTGCTATGAACTTGGCTATTCTAGATGACTCACAGAAGTGAAACCATACAGTCCTTGTTTTCTATTATTGGCTTATTTCAATATTTGAAGAGCTGTAGTTGACTCTGCTATTCAATTGTGTTGAATGTGTGGATCTGTTTATTGGATAAGTCATGTGTGAATTTGGTAAAACATTTAACTTATCAATCTCTAAATAAATTAAGCCATATACTCATATGCTACGTAGTCCCAAAACACTGTAGAAGATGACTATTTAATTTTTCATTTTTCTTTTAAATTAAGTGAAATAAATGAAAGACAAACACCCAATTTATGATTAATGTTGGTCTTTTCACTTCAGTCAGTAAGGAATTTTTGGACTTCATGTGTAAAACCTGACAGATATAATAGCACTTTTACTCAGAATCAGGAAGCTGATTCAATTAGACAATTATTATATGTCAGTTCACTTTTTGATTTCTGTCCTATTATTCTGAATTTGAACAGATCTCATGTATAGTATGCTAAACTCAGTTCAAAACTCTTTTCCTACTCCATAAACAACTTATTTAGACGGAGTCTAAACTAAAGACTTGATTCTGATAAAATAAGCTTACACTTTGTTACAGTTTTCTTATATGTTTATATTTGTTTTCCACATGTGACAAGATATAAGAATAGTTAGAATAATTCAACAATAATATCTGAAGATATAGAAATAATTGAGTATGATACAGAGAGGGAAAGATGGAAAACACCTTTGTAAATTATGCAATCAAATCACTTAAAACTATTTTCAATGAACAACTGAAAATACTTTAAGAGTCTGTTTAATTTATTTTAATGTATATCTTTTTCTTATAGAAATAATTTACCCAGTGTCATATTTGTATCCACACTCAGAGGTAGTTATTACCCAACTTAATTTAACAAACAGCACAGGCAACTAATAATTATGAAAGAATGAATGCTGAACAATTAACATTCCATTATTGGAAAAATACATGTGCCTGATTCCTGTACTCTAAAATCTATTACAAATACAGCATACTATAGTTTTTTCGAATTATTTCTAGCAAATAAATCCATTTTCTTTCTTGTTTATAGGAATACAGATGACTGTGACCACATATGTATAAAACTCAAAACTGTCCCAAAATAATAAATAATCTCCATACCTTTTCAGGTTGATTCCCAGGAAGCCGACTCTGTAATGGAGATGAGTGTGCAGTGTCAGCATCGGAGGGAAGAAAGGAAGAAAGAATAAATGGGCAAAGGGAAAGCTGGGCTACAATTGTTTTAACAGCATCTGCTGAGCTCACCTGGAACATATGATCTAGTAGGAGAGCTCCTCCAAAGCATCTCACTTAATGCTGAGGGGGCTGGGCCTCTACACTCTTGCATCCACCATTGATATGCATTTGAAGGGGCAACTCCAGGAAATGATACTCTTCAGCTGGACGATTTCATTAAAGGGCTTACACCTGGAAGCACTTTCAGCAGCTTTTCAGAAGTATGTCGGTCAGTCCTGAGAGGAGCTCTGAGCTGCAGATCATCGCATCCACTACAACATCGTAAGTCCTTATTTGGAAACCCAACAAACTTTGTGGTTACCATTTGGGAAGTGGGGGAGGGCGATGAAATGTGGTGAATGAGTGGGAGAAATAGCAAGTTTTAAATTCAGCATTGTTAATGAAGGAGATAGAGAAAAAAACATGAGAAAAGCGTTATGCTTCTGAAAAACCTAGTATGTTCTATTGCATTCGGATTGAAATCGTAACTATTGGAGTGGGGGAAACATGACTGAAGTTATATAAACCTATTTGTGAGGTAAGTTATTGGAATTGTTAATTAGGACATGTAGTACAATTAAGAAAATTTAATGAAGTAAAATTCTTTGCACCTCTGATCTGTAGCTATGGGATTAAGCCAATGAGAAAGCTGAAAAATCGGTTGGAATAAGAATATCTACATACTACATAATTCATAGTGTTTAGTAGGTTCAGGCATTACTTGCTGTGTCTAGAATTTCTGAACATATAGAAGACAATTGTACAGGGGTTCTAGCTTTAAAAATTTCAAATGCACACACCTAGTCTTAAGGTCAGTGTTCACTTAATCCTACATGTGGACACTGGTATTTCCCTTACATACACTGAACGGATATAAACCCTTTTATGTAACTAGATTTTGTTGTAGATCGATTTGGTTTCCTATGCTGGTCCTCTTCTAGGGATGAAGAGAACACAAAGTATGTTGCCTAAAATTAGCATATATTTCTCTGAACCTCACTAGAGAACTATCTTGCTATTTTTAGGTCAACCCTTCTTATGATAAGATCTTTTAAAAACATCAAAAGTTCAAGTGCTATACCATGTCCAACCAATGATAATCCTAAAAGATGTAAAAATGAAATTATAGTCAAGTACAATTATTCTTATTAAATTCACAAAATATATGTTTGGAAATATCTTACAGTTCATCTACTTCAGTGATCTCATTTACCATGTGAGATACAAGCTCAGAAATCAAAGTTACACAATAAGTTAATTGAAGAACCAGGACTAGAATGCAAGTTTCATGATATACATAAATAATGTAGAGTAGATGTTTAATAAATATTTAAAACATACATATTCCTCAGTCATATGCTATGCTGTTTCCATTAAGCAATATGAATTATGCTAATATGGAACAATTTTCTTATCCTATACGTCAATCATGTCACCTATAATTTAGAAAAAGAGGATATTTATTATTGACTAGAAAAACATAAAAATTCATCCAAATATTTTGAAACACAGAATATAAATTTAGAATATATGTGTTTTGGAAAATAATATACTTTATTATCAAATATATATTTTCTATGATTTATGGAATTTTCCAGGACAGTTAAGTTCCCCCAAATACTAATACACCCATGTTTACAAACACAATACTTTTCCAAGTTTCGTTTTTAAGGTATTCTTTGGCAATATCTTCACTCACTTAAAGATCAGTCAGAGGTGAAAACTACTGATGGTTGCTAAATATTCTCTTTTAAAAGAGAGATATGGCCTACAGCAATCACACAGAGTGAATGGCTAAACAAAAAAATGTTTTTTGTAATTGTGTATTGGGCTATAGATCAACAAGTTGAGAGCTATGAAATCCTGTGTGTTGATATTTCTCTGTTAGTTTCTAAGCACAATTGTTTTGGTTTTTGGCAATGACAGTTATGGATAGCATGCAAACAACAAAATCTATGTTAATTCCATTCAAATTGCACCTTTACAGTGTGTATGACATTGCAATCAGTCCCTAGAAAAATCTAAAGGAAAAAATTTCAGAGACATATGAAATCCCTGAAAACTTTTTTTTTTTTGCTTTGGAACATTAATAAGTAAATATCTCATTTCTTATAAATTATTGCATTATATAATAAATCCATGCAATGATTTCATGTTTCCTAATTGCCTTTACAAAACACTGTGGAAATTTAATATTTTCTGACAAAGACCAAGTTTAAATAAATTAAAGAAAAACAGAAGGGCCATAATTCTTCTATGAATAAATTTAAGATATCTTTACTTTTATATAAATTCTGGCATGCTAATAATGTGAGAGTATTTATCTAGGTTTGAATAAAATATTATATACTCTTCTTAAAGAGTATCATTGTAAAAGAGAATAAACATTAAACACATGTTGCTAGACATACAGAGAGATTCTCAGTGTTAGCTTTATATGAAGGGAATACTAAAATTCTAAATTATGGAATAAATTTTCTTTGTTATCATTTGATACTGAAGACTAAGTTAACATATTTTTCCTGAGTTTGTTTATAGAGACTCTGTAATGTCTATTAATAAGTTTACTTTGCAAACAGTCAAACCTACCAATTTAGCTTTCTCTTACTTTATAAGCTCCTGTAAGAGATTTTTCAGTAAGTTATTTTGTTGTTTTATTTTGTTTTCCCTCCAATTAGTACTTTTGTGCAAGGTCCAGGGTATTTCTGTTGTTCTTATATGAGACTGAGACAAAAATAATTTCCCCACATTTTTTTGTCTTATGATTGATAATAAATTCTAATTTTCAAAGGCCTTTGATGGTCTATCGTGTTAAAAACAGGAAGAAAAAACTCAGAGTTGTTTAAGGAAGAACCACAGCAGGGCTCTGAGTTAAACCAGTGGGATCTTACTGTCTATTTACTGTCCTAAGAAGCTAGGGCAGTGTGCTTAATTGAACTTGTCTTTAGTTTCCTCATATATAAATGGTAAAAATTCTTGTCAAAGTACAATGCTGTAAGAATTAATGAGCAATTTCATTTAAGATACTTAGCCCCATGTTTGACAATTGATAGGCATGTAAATGTTTGGTGTCTTTATTGTTGTTGTCAGTGTTACTACTTTGATGGCTTTATTAAGAATATTCCTGATAGAGGTTCACTCCTGTCATGAAAAAGTAAATAATAAGGAAAAACTTTTGAAGACATACCTTGATCCAATGTATATTGATCTGACAAAATATACTTTCACTTTACAAAAATGGGAATACAAGTGTTCCAATTACCGAGGCTGTTGTATCTCCTAACATTTCAAACAAAAATGCCTACAGACAAGTACATGATTAGCTGATAATTCTTTAAAATGAAACTTTGGATCTTTAGCTCCTTTCAGTTCATGTTATAGATTATTTATAGGATTGACTTAAGCCAGAAGGCTAAACAAATGATAGAAAATCCATATCAATACGCAAATTCCTGCAGCAAAACCTGAGTGATTATCAAAATGAAAAAAAAAAAAAACATTGTTAAGACAATTTTCTTGAGCTATCATTGGGCACAAACATACAATGATTTTCCTAGAATGTTTTTAGGCAGGAAGCTGTTGTCCTTTTCTTGTGACCTGCTTGTAGACAAGAATGCAAAATGCAACCAAAGGCTTGAGTATGGGAACTATTCAAAAAGGTCTCTTGGATTTATTACTTCCTGTTTTATTCTCTAACCCAAGAAAGAATATAAAAAGCACACAGTGACTTAAAGGATTACCTTATAAGATGATAAATTGATTTTCATATTTATTTCATATTTTATTTGGTGAAACTCATGACTTGCTCTTTTACACACACACACACACACACACACACACACACACACACACACACACACAAAACTATACACCTGACAAGCCAAGATAAACGTTCTGTCTGAATTAAACTCTGCAAGAGCATAATCCCAAGACCAGTATACCTGAAGTTGTATAGCTAGGTTCCTTATTTTTTCTTGAGAAACATACTACATATCATCAGAAGTTTAGATCCTAGATCAAAATATCCCCCCACATCAATGTGAGAAGCACTAATAATTTATGTGAAAATATAACACAAGGAAGCTTATTTTAATCACCAGAAAGCAGCATCAGCTATTCTTTGAGTAATAACTACCCCTCTCCCCAGAGTTAACATTTAGAGTAAAATCTAATTTCTTTTTCATCCTTTTCTATATTTCTATTTCCTATCGATGCTAAAGAATATTGCTTTCTGCTCTGTAATTATTGGTCACATTGGCTCCAATCACTCTACAATTTTGTCCACAATATTCACTCAACTTTTTATTTTTAATCAAAATTAAATTTAAAGGGCTGGCCGAGTGGCTCAGTTGGTTAAGAGCTCGCTCAAGAGTTTGAGCTGTGAACAACAGCAGTTCGATTCCCGGCCTGAGCTGAGCAGCCACTGAGCTGCCAACAGGTGGCAGGATGGCTCAGCTTAAAAATAAATAAATAAATAATAAATAAATAAATTTAGATCTCACAAACATCAGTATGCATTTTCCTCTTCAAAGCACCTTTGTGCCCACACATGCACATACATGTAACCATGTGTGGTTCTATTTCTCTGTGTGTGTTTATTTCAATAAGAATGCCTGTTAAAAGCATGATTTTTAAAAATAATGCACATAGTTTAGACAATATGGAAGGAGAAAAAGGTGGTGTATTGATTAATGGTCTAGAAATCTTAACAACATAGCAGTATCACTGACAGAAATAGGGAGGTTGCAGAGTCATTTTTTTTTAATTTAAGTACAGTTGGTATGCAATCTTATATTGGTTAAGTTAGTTTCAAGTGTACAATATAGTGATGCAACATTTTTATACTTTACAATGTGATCACCCCACTAATTCTGGTAATCATCTGTTACTGTGTAAACTTATCAAAATATTATTGACTATATTTTCCTTCCCATTTTCACTCATTCCGCATACTCTACCTTCTGGTAACCATCTCTTTGGCAAAAAAAATGAATAAATGAAAAAAATAACAAACAAAAAACAGACTCATAAAAACAGTCTTTTTAAAAATAAAGTGAGGTGTTTCCTATGACTGTTGAGGTTGAATTGACTAGAATATTGGCAGCTTAATGGTGTTCTCTCCCTTAGTTCCTTTTGTTATATGTCTAATCAACTTAGTATCCTTTTTTATTTTTCTACACAATATTGATTTTATACTCACAAGCTAGGTGAATACTCTTTGATAAGCAATTACCATGTGATTGGATAATTTTTAAAGGCTATCAGAACAATATTATTCTCCTACAGTATGATAAACATTTGCCTACTACAGTTATTAGAGTTTTATAGTTATTAGAATATTCTGTTTAAAAAGGGCACCACCTCTTTACTGTAAACTAATTTAAAATTCAATCACTAATATATAATGAAAAACAATCTTTTCTGATAATTTAGTGCAATGAGAATGAGCCACTTTTCATTCTCAGTGGAGATGGATGATTTCTTATATTGTATATTCTTGAATATACTATCCCATTACTGGGAAATGCATCATTTAGCCAGTGACCCCAATACTGTCAACATTTTAGTTCGTTAGCTGCACTGGAGGTTCCTTTGCTTACTTCTCCAGCTCTGCTCTTCACTCTTCCACTTTGTTCTGTGCCCTGGAAAGCTGATCTTTATGAACTGTGGTAACTGAATTCCCTTACTATCCGGCTTCCAGTTGGTTTGCCCAATGGGAACTACTACCAGTGTATGCGTATTATTAGTGGTTAACGAGAAAGACAAGATATTTGCAAAGCTGGTTCCCTCACTGCCTGGCTGTCAGTTGTCCATGGTGGGGAGCTCTCTAAGGGTCAGGCAGCCCTCTCCTATAGCTGTAGGTGTTACAGAGTTTTGTTATCAACTTTTCCCTTGTCCCTTCACACTAGAGGCTGTAATAGTTTTCTACAAAAATAATAGGATATCTCACCATCCCCTGTGAGCTTTCTTTAACCCTGCGAACACCTTTGTAAGAAAAAAAAAAAAATTCCAGTGTTAATCTCTCTTGAAATATCTCTCCTTTGAATGTGCCATGTGTTTCCTTCCAGGCCTGGATGATAACTAGGTTGGGTTGTATTTCTCTCTAAAATTTTTGTTCAGAGTAACATTTTAACAAAAACAGTGGCTAGTCTTGTAGCAACTCAGTTTTATATACAGGTTCTCAAGTATTGTTGTCAAAATTGATATCTTTTCTAAATCATGATTTCAGGTTATTGCAGAGCCAGGAAAGAGCAATGGATATCAAGCAGCAATTTTAAGCTTGATAGGCAAAAATAGGTTTTGATAATTTATAATTTAAAAGACAGAAACATTTAATGCTATCATCTTTATTGTTATTAAATGTGGCTTTACATAGAAGTTTGTAAAGGCTAGCGACTTTCATATTATAATTCCTATGATGCAAGTTTCCACCCTTGTGATAACTTTCTGGTATTTCCCCCCCTAACTCCTAATATTTCATCATGCCACTAAATAAAACAGATTTTAGAGTAATTTCACAGGTGTGGATCATTTTGTCCAAAGACATTTAAAAATCTGAGTCAGAAATCCCTCATTAATTAAGAAGACAAAATATGTAGGGCCAACCATATAAATCAAATGGACAAAATATATATCTAAGAAATCATGGCAAAGATTTGGTTTTCTCTTAAAGATCAAAAAATCATAAATTATGATATTTCAACTAAAACTTAAAAATAAATGACAGCTAATTTAAAATTCAGAATAATCAGTTTAAAATTAAGTATATTGGTATTAAGTATAATAATACTAAGTATATTTTTACACATAAGGCCTAAATCAATAGTTATTATTTTGCTCACAACTAAGTCTATAATCATGTAATAAATGGTAGTAATGCATGGTTCTTTGAGTTTAACCATTTAAGAGCCCTAACATATAAAAAGAAAAAACAATATGATATAGAGATGATGTATTGCAGAATTATACACCTGAAAACTTCATAACTTTACTAACAATTGTCACCCCAATACACTTTAGTTAATAAAAAAAGAAAAATCAAATAACTATCAATCAAACCAAAACAAATGCAAACTAGTAATTCCATCTGCAGATACATACAAAAAACAAGAACACGTAGCATTGTAATGACTGCATCCTGATTCTAATATATTTAAGCTGACTTCAGCGACTTCTGAATTTTTTTCATTCAGAGCTACGTTAGTGATTTAAAGTGATACTATAAATCCTATTTATTTTTATGTTGAGGTTATAGTAATGACCTAAAGCAAATATCCAGAATGAACAGACATTCAAACTTTGTTTCTTTGGTTGAGTCATCTTTGTAACCTCAGAAAAGCAGTCATTGTTTGAACAAGAGTTGAAGCGTTAAGGAGTAAATGTCTGAATCAGAGTTTAGACGTGAAGAATGAAATGGCATTAAAGAAAGCCTATATTGCTTTTTGTAGCCTTAATCTCGATATAAACGCTAACATCTGAAGAGGAAATCTATGCCGTATCATTTTGCCAAACATGTCTATTAATGTAAAATGGGAAAACGACTGAAACATTTGCAGGTTTCATGAGAAGTAAATATATGCTTTCAGAAGTGGAAAAACATTAACATCTCATGGTTTGTTTGTTTGTTTTTAATAATATGTGTCAATCAAACACTTATGAATAAAAGAAAAGAAAAGAGAAAGCCTGCAATGTCAAACAGATTAGACACAGCGAGCTAAGAAAGGGAAGACGGATAGAATTGTTCACAGCAGATACTCTTTCCCTGGTCTCACTAAGAATAAGCAGAGCTGCATTTGTGGAAACTTAACTAAGCAGAAACCTGCAGTGTCTGCTCAGCGCCGCTGACCTGCCAGCTGGAAAGAGCACTCAGTTTAAAGGGTTTAAGCTCTCAAAGAAGCCAAGACTTGGCTGATCATCTTGGGCTCAGCATATTGTGAGGCATATGAACTCTCTTCAAAACTGGCAGGGGAAAAGGAAGGAAAATTGAAAATCTAAACACAGTAGCCAGTTAAAATGCAGACAATCTTAAGGAGTGTGTTTTCTCTGAAGTATTTGGTGATATTCCATGCTACTGAATAAGCAAATAAATGGATTTCCCTAGGGGGAAGAAGAACACACCTTAAATTGCTGCACCACTTCTTAGTGCCCTGGAAAACAAAGGCAAAAAGAGTGAACATGTACAAATTCTACAAAGAAGTGAAGAAATTCGTGTCATTTTTCTTAATGTGATCTAGTTTTACTTGCTGTCCCTAGAAAGTGACTTATATTATTTATTAGCATGTGTTATTTTAACAAAAAATGAATAAGTTTAAACATATTTTAACAGGATAGTTATCATTCTAATGAATAAGCATGTATACATTCATGTTTTCAAAATGAATATATACAATATCCAAAAGTAACAATAGCATATTTATCATCCTTTATTAGAAGAAAAAAAATAGCTTGACTCAAATAGAGTAAGCAAAAATATCAATTTCTATTCTATTTTGTTTTCTACTTCAACATTCTGTTTGTTCTGTATATGAGAGATAACACAATGCCCCTCACTCCTGGGAATGTAAAAACATGTTGTCAGCAACTTCTCAGACTTGTGTCATTTACCACATTGATACAAAAAAACAACAGACAAAGTTCACCACTCCTGGGGACTTCACCAACTGAGGGCCTAGAGCAGCGGTTCTCAACCTTTGGGTCACGAAACCTTTGGGGATCGATCGACCCTTTCACAGGGGTCTCCTAAGACCATCCAAAAACAAAAAGATACTTACATTATGATTCATAACAGTAGCAAAATTACAGTTATAGAGTAGCAACGAAAATAATTTTATGGTTGGGGGTCACCACAACATGAGGAACTGTATTAAGGGGTCGCGGCATTAGGAAGGTTGAGAACCGCTGGCCTAGAGGGAAAATGCTGCCCACATATCTGCCATCAGCATTTCCCATGATGCCACCTGGAATTGCTGAACTGCAAGTTGAGAATTGACTCATTATTGGTCACATTATTGGGAAATTTTTGAGAGTTATATGAATAAAGCATTCACTGAAGTTATAATAAACAGTCTTTTGCATTACATTTAAATCCACATTCCTGTTCAAAAACTGAAGTCAAGCTGCAAGGCAGAAAAAAGTCCTTTTCTCAAGGGAATGAGAAACACAGGAGAATAAAATACATACATCACATATTATTCTAGATTCAACTCTGAATGATTTCAAAACATGGGTATATTTGAATATTAGCAACCTTTTAGCAAAGCATTAGTTACTAAACTTCTATATATTTATTTTACTTATTCCTAGGTAGGATTAAACTACTGTATTGCAGTTTTGGATTAAATCTAGTTAGTGTTTCAAAATATAATTTTTGTTCCAGAAATGAAAGCAGAATATAATATTCTATAATATTTTTACAATGTGTGGTGACATTAACTACATCAGTAAGGCAGAAAAAAATGATTATTTTTAAAAGTAATTTAGACATTCTTTACTGTTAACACATATTCAACAGAAGGGTAAAAGTTTTTGATTACCTCCAACTAGTAAATCATATGCTACTTTAAATGGCTTCTCTGTTTGAAAAATACATCGTTTTTTCCTAGAAAATAGGCTTTCTTTCCAATAGCTCTTGTTCAAGATCTTTTCAGTTGAGTTGTTTTCATCTTGCCAAATTAGTTGTATAAATTGTTTATGGGTGTCAAAATTCCTTAATAGTTCAGTTGGCCTGTTTACTCTTCCAGCAATAGTAAGGAGGCAACAACATTTCTGTCAGTGTTGAAAGTTGATCTGCCAAGTTTTAATGGTGTTGCTTAGGCAAGGGAGACAGTATGGTGGGAAAGCAAACTGTCCAGTGCTTGACAAGATTTGGTTTGTCAACAGCATGGCTGAAGGTGTTTGACATAATACATTCTTTCTCTGTTATACCTTCAGTCCAGCATCTCAATACATATTCTCACCTGCAGTCAATCTGCTAAATTCCTTTTACCTTTTAACAGGGAAAGGAAAACTATGTTTAAGGAATAACAGGAAAGGATATTAAAGAGAGTTTTGAACACATTGATTTTCAATGAAACTGTGACTAGAGATAATAAGGAATGCTAATTGCATCTTCAAATCCAGCAGTAAATTCTTTCATCCAGTTATAAGGAGAAATTTTAGAAAAAGAAAAAAAAAAGTTTTTTTGTTTGTTTTTTTAAAAGAGAGTCATATAAAAATCTACTTCCTCAAACTAAGGGCAAAAGTGCAGACACTGTGCAACTTATGAGATTTTTTTGCAAATCTGAAATGGCTGTCTTACTTGGCTGTGAATCTCCCATATACAATGTCTGGAATCTCGCTTGCAGGGATGCAATGAAGTTACACTGGCCTGAGTGAAAATTTAAAAAACAAATTAGTGCAGAGGACCTTGCTAGCTTTCCATGATTTGTGGCAGTGCTTATCAGTAGCCAGTGTGGGGTGACTCACTATGAAAACACCAAATCTTTTTGCCCCAGGCTGTCATGTTTCACTCTAGCGTCAATATATCAGGGGAATGAATGCTAAGCTATAACAATCATTGCCAGTGCCAGACAGGTTTGTAACGCATGTACGGAAAAACGTACAGGTGGGAGAAACTACGACACATCTCCCAGTGACTTGTTTGGTAGATTTCTTGCCTTCTGACTCATGCAGTAGCAACAACACACCTTTACATATGGTGACCTCACTGATCTTGAGAGGGTCTTCTGCATGGCTTATGTATTAAATTATTTTAGGAACTAGGTATGGAATAACCCTCTGGTGTCTGCTTAAAATGACATTTCTCAAAAATCAAATTCTATCTTTGAAAAAATATCATAGTAAGAACTCATGAAATAAAACTTTATTAATTTGAAACTTCGTGATAACTCAAACCAAGATTGATACTCTTTCCTATTAATTCTAAATAAAGATAATAGATTTTATACCAATTATGTTATATTAACATTATGCATTTTTAGAAAATATATTTTATATGGTTTCATGGAAATAACAAAACTTCCTAGGTGCTTGAAGCAATTTAGAGACATTTTCATAAATTGACTGTTAATTGAAAATTATTTTCATCAATATATATATAGATTCTTTGCTAGCTTAGCTAAGTTCAATAAATATAAAGCTAATTTTTCCCTTTTGGGGAAGAAGAATCAAAGTCACACTATTACAAATTTCAGCCATCCCCACCTCTGTGCTATGTACCCAAAGCCACACTTTTTATACACATAAAATCTTTGCACACCCATGGATACTAAAAGAGATTAAAGATTTTGAAAATAGAATTAGAAAATTGCAATAACTGCTTGAGAAAAAAAAAGGGGAGTGGGTAGGATTCAAACAATGATATCAATGTTAGTACCTAACAGAAGCCTCATATGTAGTAGAACAAAGTGATCACGAACACTCAAACCAAAGCATATTCAATCAATGGGACAATTGACCCTTATTTTCAAAAATGCCAAAATCTGATCCTTGATTCTGCTCAAAAGTAGCTTGTACATAACCGGCCTAAAACTGTCCTCTCCCAAGGTGTCAACTCATGTAATCTTCAGATACTTTTCCCAGTACAGATATTGAGTTCCCTGTACATGGTCATATGGACAGAGGACACAATCACTCACTCGCCTCAAATTAGAGAAATCAAATGAGAAGACTTCTCCTCAAACAGTTCCTGTGGCCCATATACCTTTAAAGCCTCTTTGAAAATTGCTATTCACCTTTTCTCCAGTTCGCATTAGAATACCTCTATCAATTGTCATAACCAGTTTCATTTTGATTAAGCATTTCTGATATTTGTGTAAATAGAATGTACATTTTACATTCTATTGGATTGAGAGTAGATGACCTAGACATGGTCACCCAGTGTATATTGTAGATTTCCCTCTTTATGAAGAAACCAAATTATTTTAAATGCATTTTTAAGATTGCCATAATTTGCTAATCTATTACTAGACACATTTGGCTCACCCATTTGTTTTTATTTTTGTTTTAATAGCAAAAATAATACCTCAAAACTAAAATTGAAACCAAACCAATTAATATCCATCTATCTAAACTCATTTTTCTGCCTCCTTATTCTTTTGAATGTCATTGCCACTCAGGAACAAAGTGGTAATGCTCCCTTTTGCTTTTCCCTCTCTGTACCAGCCAAGTAATTGACAGTTTAAAGTCAACAATTCCTTACTGTATATCTTTGTCTTCGCCTGCCCCTATTTCTAACTCTCACTATGCGTATCTGTGTATAAAGGCCTCACTTCAGAGTTACAACAATAATATCATATTTGTACTTATTGATTTCAGTTTCTTTGCACTCTGAGTGACTTTTACAACTGCCTATTTAAGCTTCCTAAAATACTATGCAATTAGCCTGATCAAAATTTTGGATAATACCCCATTGGATGAGTGTCCAGGAAGATTCCAACTTTTTTTTTCCTAGAATCATGTCATTTAAATGCATTCTACAAGTTTTGATCTGCAGTAAGTTCAGTATTTTCTAATTTCTTCTTGGAATGCCCCTTTGACCCACTGGGACAGAAAGGCACTTCTCAATGCTGGCCATGCTCTAGCTCCCGACCAGGGCGGTGGTTATGTGGTCTGCACTCACTTTGCATGGATTTGTACATAGAGAGGGATATTAATGCTTGCACCCTTTTCTGTACTGAGTTATACCTCTTTTTTTTTAAGAAATTCACTTGAAAAGTCAACTAAATTGTTAAGCAATAGAAAAGCTATATCAGCTTAGGTTGCTGAGAGGTTAGAATGTAAAGTGTGGTTCCCGACAACCATTATGTTGCACAAAGCACAAAACGTCCTGAGAATGGATCCAACTCATGGCAAACAGAGTTGAAAAATGTAGAGAATAAGGCAATATTGATGAAAACCTATAGAATATGTTATTGTACTTAATTTTAGGGTACAAAGTACGGGGTTGTATGGTATAAAATACTAATAACAACCAATGTCAAAATCTAACATTATATGCTGAGTATTGCATGAAACATTTAATATACCTTTTATTATGTAATATTAGATATTTATGAGATCCCTTGTTAATTTTCAAATATACTAGTATCTTCTAGTTATCTTTTTGTTATTGATTCCTACCTTAATCCACTATGATAAGAGAACATACTATGTACATTACCAATCCCTAAACGTGTGTTGATGTTTACTTGCTTGTGGAACAGCATGTGGTTACTTTTTATAAATGCACCAGAAACAATTGAAGCAATGTATATTCTGCAATTGTTTTATGCAGTGTTCTATGTATACGCCAATTAAATTCTAAAGTTAGGCAATTTTGCTGTTCAAATTTTCTATATCCTTCTTAATAATAATAATTTTATTTCTGTATGCCAATCTACAGTTTAAAGTTGCATTAATTTTTAGTTGTAGAATCCACTTGACTATTTCATATAGCATCTAGGTTTCCTTCAAAATTTGTCATTAAATCTCCTAAAATATTTACCATTCTTTTAAAATCAGAGTCTGAATACTCCAATTTCTAAATATCTATTGGATCTGTCTTTATGACCTGTTTTGTCCTCTTGGTTTTTAGTTATTTCTTGCTTTTTTGATTACAAGTTATTTTGATTGGGTTTTTGATTGAGTGAGAAAATTGTGTATAAAATTATAATGATAATTTGAAGGAATACAGGATATATTCCTCCAAATTTTCTTTTCACCTGTCAAATTAGTGCAAATCATCTTAAACCAGAGTTTCTAAACCTTGGCACTATTCATATTTTGGACTCGATAACTCTTTGTTTTGCAAAGCTCTCCTGTGCATTGTAGGATGCTAGCAGCATCCTTTGCCTCTACCCATTAGATGCCAGTAGCATTCTCCCAAGTCTTGACAATCAAAACTGTTTCCGTATATGGCCAAATGTCCCCTAGGGGGACTGTAGTGATGCCACTGATAAACAACCAACTGTCTTAACCCATTAGGAGCTGAGTTAATTTAAAGCCTGTTTAGTCCTTGTGAGACGTATTTTTTGTCATATGACTTTATTCCTAGGCCAAGTTTTATTATCCCAAATAAAAACCCAAGGTCTTTATCAGAGCCCCTCCTACTTTGAGCCCCCAGCCTTATGGAACTGATGAAAACTTTCATTTATATCTCAGCCTTTCAGTTACCTCTTTCTGCTCAGTTTCTCAGCTTGCACTTGGCAAATATCTGAGGAGAAAGTGATGCCAAATGTCAGACTCACCTTCTGGAGTTTTCTTGCTACATCGATAACTCCCCAATCCCTTTAAACAGATGCTTTATATTAGCCTTCCAGCTATTTCAGTTGTTCTCAGGTAGTTGGTTGGACTAAAATAAGCTAGGCTGCCAATGTCAGAGACTAAAACTCCCTTTTGCCCAACTATTTAAACATAAGTGCCAGGATGGCTTTTCCCTGCCCTTACGGTCTTGCATGCATCACATACCCATCCCGGAATGAGCCACTGTATCCATATAGAATGGATGATGGTTAGTTTCATAAAGCAAATCTAATGGCTGTCACCTAAAGGAGTAGGGGAGGTGAGGCACAGTGAGAAGAAAGGGAACAACAGGTGGGGTTTGGCAGGTAAAGACAACAGTTTCTATCAAACCTAAGTGTAAGTGAAAGCTGAAATGTAATTGGTGCTCTGTAAATATTAAACTTTCTGTTTAAAAAATAATTTGCTGATTCATTAAACATTTCCTGAAAAATTAAGTTTTTAAACATTAAGTTTAAAACCCTATATTGTGCATATCTGATATACTAATTGAACTCAATGTATAAGAAGTATCACTCAACAAAAAGAGACTCTTAAGTTTATTCAGCAAAGAACTGGATGTAAAAATACATATACTTCCTCACAAATGTGGTTGAATCAATTCAAAATCTTGTGGTCAGAAAATCTTTCACCTCCCATGCATTGGTTATGGTGGTATGAGCTGGGGGGAGGGGAAGGAAAAACTAATACATGGAAATCATAAAAAATCAACCAAGTCCTTACACCTAAATTTTTAAGAGTTGAAAACAAATGTGTCAAAATATACAATATATAATAGTTTTTGTTTTTAAATATACATACTATAGTTAAATATACAGAAAATGTTGTTTAGTTTCTTGTTAAGCAGACATTTTTAGAGAAACTAACATTTAGTCAAGTCAAATGTTCACTCTGTCAGTATCCACACAATTATATGTGAATTCTCTACCACTTTTATAGACAATGTTGTTAATGAAGCTAGTCAATTTCCACCCAGAATTATCCATTTAGTTTTAGTTCATGAAAAAAGACCACCTGCCAAGTGCTAGCCAGCCACCTCTCATCTGTGTACCCTTGGAGAAAACTTTACCAGAAGAGCTTACTTCAGACAATCACTACAAATTTATCTCAACGATCACTCAGAAAATAATTAAAGCTGCATTTTGTACTTGAAGACTGTGGTGTGAGTGTGTGTGTGTGTGTGTGTGTGTGTGTGTGTGTGTGTGTGTNAGAGAGAGAGAGAGAGAGAGAGAGAGAGAGAGAGAGAGAGAGAGAGAAAGTAATATTGTTTAGTGTAAAAAAATGGCTGAGGGACAGCGTTATGATAACGTTTATCACAGAACACTATTAAACCCGACATCCATAATGTATTTGTTTTTTTAAGTAGGCAATACATTAGTTAGTAATGATTTAAACAATTACTGATTTAGTAATTGTTTAATTTAGTTAGAAATTCACCAGGGATAAAAAGACCCCAAGAGAATTCTCTGAACCTGGAATCGGCAAAGCAGAAGGATTGACTTGCCATTGCAGGTTAAATGGTGTTTGGTTTAGTTGTTTCAATTCCATTAGTAATATAATTGGATTAGAGGGAAAAGTGTAGAAGTATAAGTATGGATTGGTAAATAGCATTCATGGATTCCGGTGAGGGAAAAGCCATTATTGCTGGGTCGTAACTTTAAGAGATCATAGCTGTTGAAAAATCCAAGCACATTCCAGTGTACAGGGATTTCGTAGAAAACATGCATATGCTGTCAATTTATTTTCTGTCACAGTCATAGTAAAGATCAGTGTCACATTTATTTAGGGAGAGAAAAGTTTTTGTGATGAAAACTTTTGTGATGAAAGTTTTTGATGATAATCAAACTCTGTTCTAAAGGAGTTCTTATATCTAAAACAAATAGAAACAGGAGACCAAAAAATGTGGACTTAAAAATACACAAGCCCATTTCATTATTTTATTAGAATTTATCTAATATTATATTAGAAATAAAACTTACATCTAAGCAAGAAGAAAAGGAACTGTGATTCCTCACATAATAAGACTTAGCCTCCTTTTTTGGACTTCTGCCAAACTTATTTTGAGTAAGGGAAAATGGAGAGTGGTATCCAAAATATGGCAGCGGCATCAAAAGTTAGGAAACCAAGTGAGACAGAAGGTGGTTTTGAAAAAGTTGTGTGGGTTGCTGATGGTTGTAGCCAGGATGAACTATTTAGGCTAATTATGATGGTGAAAAAATAATAAGACAAAAGTTACTTTAAGTTTGTTATTTCTGCCAATATTTCACCCTCCTTCCCATCACCACCACCTTGGGAAAGTCATTAGCTGCTCCCCTCTGCTGAGGTCAGTGGGTGGTATCAGGGTACCACCAAAACTTTGAGGAAGTTGCTTGCCGAAAGGGCATAGGTGAGAAGTGATTTTCTATGGATTTTCTATTCATATTATAAAAGTATTGTCTTCTCCAAATGCTGCTCTTCTTCAGGATATAGAAGTGAAGTCCTGTAACTGATCTTGTGGAAATGATAGCAAATACATTAAATTAAAAATGGGTATTGGGTCCTGGAGCTCTCTACCCAAAGCCTCATCCTCCACCATCTCCTTGGACTCACATGAACTATGTGGTATCCTCCCGTCCCTTAGCACATATTATAACAGAGAGTAGCTGATAGACTTAGGAAAACAAGAACTCACAGACTGACAAAAAGTGAACACTTAAAGAGAAGTGTTACCTTCTGAGAGAAAAAGACTGGATATCATACACTATCTGAAGCAGAAATATTAGAACAGTGAGACCAAAACTCTAAAAAATTAAATGAGTTGCATTAGCAAATTCAAATAAGAATGAGAAATTCTTAAAAAGCCAAGTGGATCTATTAGTTGTAAAAATATAATAAAGATAACATAAATGGGACAGTAGGTGGAATTGAGCTGAAGATCAAGTTGTTTAGTTGATCATCTTAAAGAACTCTCACAGAAGTAAACTGGAGAGATAAGGAGAAAACGTAAAACTTAAGAGATAGGGAAATAACAGTAGAAACACAAATTCATATAAAATAAAAATTCAAGAAAAATAAATGGAGAGGGATTATTTAAAGAAATGAAAATAATTTCCCTGGATTAAAAAAGGAAAGCCTAAACTGTATATGGAGGAACAAAGTGCTAAGAAGAGCCACTAACAAGAAAAAAATATATAAGGAAGTACTTACCTCATAAGTTACTGTTATTTTAACTAAGATGGAGTGGTATTGGTAAAAGTATTGTATTGGTAGTGGTATTGACTAAATTGATCAGTGGAACCAAATGAGAGCCTACATACAAATTCACATTTACTTAAAACCATGAGAAATGATACGAGTGGAATGAAAGATCCCTGGAGAAATAAAAATTATTCAATAATTGGAGTTGGAAAAAAACATCCTTAACTCATATAATACACAAAAATAAATTCTAACTGGATTAAGAATTTAAATGTGAAAAGGGCAATTTAAAACTTTTAGAAGAAAATACAGTGTATATCTTTCTGACTTTGGAAAAGAGATTTTAATAAATACAAAAATAATCATGTAGGAAAACAATAAGCATAGCATTAAAATTAAAATTAATTCATCCAAAGACATCTAAAGAAAGTGAAAGATATGCTATAAAATAGATATTTGTAACATAATTATGTGAACTTACATAAGGAATAAAAAATAATGTGTAATTAAAAAAAAAGACCACAATAATTTGAAAAAGACTAATGAACCAATAGAAAAAAGTAATAAATTATGAATAGCTTATTAACAGATGTTCAACCTTATTATTAACCAAAAAATGCAAATTACACATAAATGAAATGCCAGTTATGAAATATTTGAGTGGTACAACTTAAAAGAACTGACCACATCAAGGGTTTAAGGATCTATCTGTACATGATCTGGATAGCTAAAACATTGCCAGTCAGTTTTCAACCATCTAAAACAATTTGGTAATGTTTAATGAAGTTGAAACTCATTAAGGAGTAGCTTGAGGTCCTTTGTAACAAAAACATGAATAAGAATTTTTATAGTAGTGATCTTTGCATTACCAGAAAATTAGAAAAACTGAAATTCTCGTTGATTCAAACTGGAAAAAATACTGATTTAATAATAAATTATACAGCAAAGAAAATAAATGAATAGCAGGCATAATCAACAATAATTAATCTTAACATTATATTTGTGTTGGAAGAGAAACTCCTAGTAGAAAATAATGTGTTATGTTTTTTTTACATAGATTGAAAACAAGTAAAAATTAACCACAGATCATTTAAGCATTAATTATATATGTGAAAAATGAGGAAATGGTAATGTAAAAATAGAGTTACTTTTGAAGGGAAGACTTGGGGATGAGATAGGGGAGGTTTATATTATATAATTAGATAAAAGTAAAAGAAAGTTTTGAGGTTGGGTGGTATGTTCATGGTGATTTACTACGAAGCAATTAAATAACATAAAATAGATTATTAAAAAAAGAATATGTGTAGATCCACAATGATAAGTTGCTGTGAATCAGGAATTGTGATTCATTCAGTCTGTGTATGTAAGTTTCAATTAAGAAAAAAAAAAGCAAAGAAGGGGCATATAATAATTTATGTCCTCAAATTCTTAGTTTACGCCTAGATTTAACATTGAAAATAAACTCTTTTTTTTACATTAAATTTATTTTATGGGATGACAATGGTTAGTAAAATTAGTTTCTTTTTTTTCTTTAAAAACCCAACCATTTTTTCACTCCTAAAATGTCACCTTGGAATTTCCATACAGACTATATACATTAATTTGATACCATTTTTATGTATTCTGTATGATCTGTATTATTTTCCCTTAAAGATATTATTATAAGACAGGTAACTGATTATATAGGCAAAGCTCACTTTTCCCTTTTTTATTGAGATACAATTCACATGCCATAAAATCCATCCTTTTAGTGTACTATTCAGTGGTTTTTAGTATATTCACAAATTGTACAACTAGTACTAGTATCTAATTCAAGATTTTTAACACTATACCCGTTACCAACACTCCTCATTCCCCAGTTTCCCTAGCCCCTGAACCTTTAGTCTACCTTCTGTCTCTATGGATTTTCCTATTTTGGATATTTTGCATCAATGAAATCATAGAATATAGGGACTTCCATATCTGGCTTCTTTCACTTAACATAATGTCAAGTTTTCATCCATTTTGTCAAGTTTCCATTCAGTCAGTACTTCATGATTTTTCATGACTGAATAATATTCCCTTATATTAAACTACCATGTTTTGTTTATCCATTCATCTGCTGATGGATATGTGAGTTGTTTCCACATTTTGGCTCTTAGGAATAACGCTGATCTAAACATTTATGTACAAGTTCTTGTGGGGGCAAATGTGTCAATTATTTTGAGAGATTGGAATGCTGGGTCATTTGGTAAACCTGTGTTCAATTTTTGAGGAAATACCAAACAGTTTTTCAAAGCAGCTGCTTCATTTAACAATCCCATAAGGAATGTGAGTTTTCCAAATTTTAAATATCCTCTTCAACACCTGTTTATTGTCCATCTTATTTAGTCACTTTAGTGGGTGTGGAATTTTTATGTTATTGTGGTTTTTGATCTGTATTTCTCTGCAGGTTAAATAAAATGAGCATCTTTTCACATACATATAGACAATTTATAGATCTTTTTAAAATAAATGTTTTTTTTCAAATCATTTGCTTATTTTTAATTATTTTTTTATTGTTGAGGTATTTAAAGAGAGATGTATATATTCCAGTTACAAGGCCCTTTTTAAATATATGATTTGAAAGTATTTCCTCCCATTCTGTGAATTGCCTTTCCAGTCTCTTGATAGTGTCCTTGGAAGCAAAAATGATATCAATAATAATTTTAATGATGTTCAATTTATCTATTTTTTTCTTTGGTCATTGTGCTATAGTTGTCATACTTGGAAAACCATTTCTAAATCCAAGGTCTATGGCTTCTTCTAATAGTTTTATAGTTTAGCTCTGACATTTATAACTTTGATTTATGTTGAGTTCATTTTTATATATGTTGTGAGATAGTAGTCCATCTTAATTCTTTTGGTTGTAGATATCCTGCTGTCACAGCACTGTTTGTTTAAAATACTATTCTTTCCCCCATTGAATCATCTTGGCAGCCATGTTGAAAATCAATTGACCACACTGTATGTGTTTATTTATTGATTCTCCTTTATATTCCATTGATCTACATATCTACCCTTATGCCAGTACCACACAGCCTTGGGCATTATAGTTTTTTGGTACGTTTTGAAATAAGGAAGTGTGAATCCTCAACGTTTGTTCTGCATTTAGAAGATTGTTTTAGCTGTTCTGAGTACCTTGCATTTCTATGTTAATTTTAGAATCAGCTTGTCTATTTCTGAAGAAAAAAAGAAAAGAAGCTAGTATTTTTATTGTTCAATCGGTAGATCAATTTGGGGGATATTCCATCTTAACAAAACTAAGTCTTCCATTACACGAATAAGAGCTGTCTTGCCATTCATTCAGGTATTTAATTCATTTCAGTGATGTTTCTTTCTTTTTTTTTTTTTTTCATTGTCAATGTCTGATACTTGTTTTGTTGACTCTATTCCTAAGCATTTCATTCTTTTTCACGCTATTATGGTACTGTCTTTATATTTTTTGGACTGCTGATTTCTAGTGTATAAAAATACATTTGTTAAAAATAGTAATCTAGTATTCTGCAACCTTATTAGACACACTTATTAGTTCTAATGATTTTTGTCTGAAACCCTTAAGATTTTCTATATACTGTAAGTCCCCGACTTAGGAAAGAGTTTCATTCCTGGAGAACATTTGTAAGTCAGATTCGTTTGTAAGTCCAACAAAGTCAGTCTTATACACCTTTGACACAAATATACAATGTAAAGCATAAAAAAAACTAAACACACACACAAAATTACTGTAAATAAACTATTTTTACTTTTACAGCTACCTTAAAGTGGGGGTATAGTACAGCACAACTGGCATATAGGAAATACGAGGTCCGTTTGTATCTATGAAAGTTCGCATCTCGAATGTTCCTAAGTAGGGGACTTACTGTTCAGAGGACAATGGCATCTGTAAACAGAGGTACTTGCAATTTTTTTCTTTCTAATATGGATGCCTTTTAATTCTTTTTCTTAATTACCCTGGCTAGAATAGCCAGTAAAATATTTAATAGTAGTGGTGAGAGGGAGAGGGGACATTTTTTATTTATTCCTAATCTTACCAGGATGCTTTCAGGGTTTCACCATTAAGTAAGTGAGCTGTGGGTTGTTTGTAGATGCCCTTTATCAAGTCAAGTTTCCTTCTATTTTTAGTTTATGTAGCATTTTTTATAATGAAAGTATGTTGAATATTGTTGAATATTTTGGTGCTTATTAAATTGATAATGTGGCCATTATCTTTTATTTTTTTACATAAGTATATACCATTCATTAGTATTCGTATTTTGAAAAAAAACTTCCATTCCTGGGGTAAAACTGATTTGATCCTGGCCTATAGTCCTTTTTTTTTTAGGTTTTTTTTTTTTGAGCTGATTTAATAATTTCATTGAGGTAACATTGGTTTATTAATATTATGTTTCAGATGTACCACATCACAATTTAACATCAGACTATACTACAACCTGCTCACCACCAAAGTCTAGTTTCCATCTGTCACCAGGCAATTGACCCTTTTTTTAAATTATTTTTTATTATGAAACACACATTTTTTAGAATTAGTTTCAGCTGTACAGCACAGTGCACTAGTTATACTTTTTACCCCTTGAAGTGACAACCCCCTCCCCCAATTCTCTGCCCCACTTCCCCCCAATATCATATATATCTATTACAAATCCCTTGACTCCACTCCCACACTATACTCCACGTCCCATGACCATATATATA
>NW_017732429.1:312537-337652 GCF_001890085.2 Hipposideros armiger | reverse complement strand
TTTAGAGAAATGCCTCTTCATATCCTCTGCCCATTTTTTAATTGGGTTGTTTGTTTTTTTGGTATTGAGTTGAATGAGTGTTTTATAAATTCTGGATATTAACCCCTTATCAGAAATATCATTGGCAAATATCTTCTCCCATTCAGTAGGCTGCCTTTTAGTTTTATCTACTTTTTATATCTTGCTGGATCCTGTCTTCTAGTTTTTATTGATGATTTGCATTCATAAGTGATATTGGTTTGTAGTTTTCTTTACTTGGGACGTCGTTTTCTGGCTTTGGTACCACTGTAATACAGGTCTCATAGACTGAGTTTGTAAGTATTTCCTCTTCTGTTTTCTGGAAGAGTTTAGGAGGAACCAATAATAATTCTTCTTATACATTTGGTAGATTTCACAGTAAAGCCATCTGGTCTTGGTGTTTACTTTGTGGAAAGTTTTTGATTACTAGCTTACTCTCTTGACCTATTATGAGTCTATTAAAATTTTCTATCTCTTCTTGAGTCAGTTTCATTAGTTTATGTTTTTCTAGGATTTTATCCATTTCATATATGTTATCTAATTTATTATCATACAATTGTTCATATATTCCCTTAAAATACATTTTATTTCTGTAAGATTGGTAGTGATTTCCTCTCTTCCATTCCCATTAAATGGAATTATCTTTTCTTTTTTTCTTGTCCCATCTACCTAATGATTTGTTTAATTTGTTGATATTTTCAAAGAACCAACTTTTGTTAATTTTTTTCTATTACTTTTTTATTCTCTATTTCACTTATTTGCTTTCCATTTAAATTCTTTTGGGTTTTATTTTTTTTTGTACTTTATATATTTTCATTTCTCTAATTTTTCAACACTACTTTTGTGTTAAATAGATTTTTTCCTATGGTTCCAGTCTAATTTTTTGTCATTAATTTTACTAATTTTTTCCAGTTTTTCTTTTAAGGAGCCTCTGTGAGTGACAATGTCTTAATTTATAACAAAATAGTCTGCAATAATATTATTTTAAATAATACAATATTCAAAAACTTTCCTCTTATATAGCTCCATTCTTAAACCATCCATTGTATTGTTTTTCATACAATTATATCTTTATTCATTTTATGCTCATCAACACAAATCATTCATTCAGTTTTCTTTTAAATCATACAGGAGAAAAAATATATCAAAATTATATTTATATTATTTTTCATTTTTATCTAATTACCAATGTCCTTTATTTGTTCATATGGAAGTTATTGTCTGATGTCACTCCACATATTAAAGGCTAAATGATGCTCTTTAGTATTTCTTGCAGGGCACATGTACTAGTGATGACTCAGTTTTGGTTATCCGTGAATATTTGAGTCCTCCTTTATTTTTTGAAGGTTAGTTTTGCTGAATATAGAATTCTTAGTTGACAGTCTTTTTCTTTCACCACTTTTAATATGTTATCCCACTGCCTTCTGGCCTCCATGGTTTCTGATGAGAAAGCAGATATTAATCTTAGTAAGTATCCCTTCTACTAGATTAATGCATTTTTCTTTTTGCTTTCCAGATTTTCTCTTTGTGTTTCAACTGCTTATGATGTTTCTATGTGTGAGCCTGTTTGAATTTATCCTACCTGGAGTTTATTTTACTTATTGACTGTTTAGATTAGTGTTTTGTTAAACTTGACAAGTTTTCAGCCTTCATTTCGTCAAATGTTTTTTTTTTTTCTACACTTTTCTCTGCCTCCTCTCATTGTGGGGTCCAGTTATGTATCTTTTGGTTGCTTGATGGTGTCCCATGCACCTTTGAGGCTGTTGATTTTTTCTTCATTCTTTTTTCCGTACTTTTTTTTTGGACCATAAAATTGCTATTGCACTCTCTCTTATGCCAGCTCAAAACTGCTGTTCAGACACTCTAGTGATTTTTCTTTTTTTAATTTCAATTTTTGTCATTTTCACCTCCAGTATTTCTGTTTTGTTCTTCTTAAATAATTTATCTATATATTGATATTCTCTATTTGATAAGGTGTTGTTTTCATATTTTCCTTTCATTCTTTAGATGTTGTGTCTTCCTTTGGTTCTTTGAACATATTTAATGTAGCTGTTATAAGTGTTACCGAATAATTCTAGCATTTAGTCTTCTTCAGAGACATTGTCTATTGATTGCCTTTTTTCTGTATAGGACACACTGTATTTTTTTGCAGTCCATATTTTTTGTATAAAACATGGGGCATTTTTTAATTTTTTAATTTTTAGTTTCAGGTGTACAAAACAATGTAATAGTTAGACATTTACACCCCTCATAAAGTGATAACCTCCCCAATCTACTACCCCTCTGACATCTCATAAAGCTGTTACAACCCCATTGACTATATTCGCTATGCTGTATTCTATAAGTTGTGTGTGGGGGTGGCAAAATATCTATATATAGATATATATTTCTATCTATATCTATATCTATCTATATACATATACATATATATATGCATTTAATTATAGTTGGCATTCAATATTATTTCATTTCAACTTCAGGTATATAGTGCAGTGGTCAGGAATCTGCACAGTCTATGAGGTGATCTCCCTGGTAAACCCAGTACCCATCTGGCACCCTACATAATCCTTACAACATTATTGATTATATTCCCCAAACTGTATTTCATATCCCTGTGGCTATATTGTGACTATTAATTTGTACTTTCTAACACCTTAACCTTCTCCCCTACCCCCACCCTCCTCCATCTAGCAACCATCAGTTTTTTTTCTTCTATATCTTTGAGTCTATTTCTATTTTGTTTATTTGTTTATTCTGTTCTTTAGATTTCACACATAAATGAGATCATATGGCATTTGTCTTTCTCTGTCTGACTCATTTCACTTAGCATAATATTTTCTAGGTCCATCCATGTCATTGCAAATAGTAAGATTTCATTCTTCTTTACGGCCAAATAATACTCCACTGTATAAATGTACCACAGTTTCTTAATCCAGTCATCTGTCGATGGACATTTCAGTTGTTTCCATATCTTGGTTATTGTGAATAGTGCTTCAATAACATAGAGGTGCATATATTTCTTCAAATTAGTGTTTTGGATTTCTTTGGATAGATACTTGGGAGTGGAATTGCGGGGTCATAAGGTAGTTCCATTTTCAATTTTTTGAGTTACCTCCATACTGATTTCCATAGTGGCTGCACCAATCTACAATCCCACCAACAGGGCATGAAGGTTCCCTTTTCTCCACAACCTCACTAGCATTTGTTGTTTGTTGATTTATTGATGATAACCATTCTGACCAGGGTGAGGTGGTATTTCATTGTGGTATTTATTTGCATTTCTCTAATGATTAGTGATGTTGAGTTTTTTTCTTATGTTTGTTGGCCATCTCTATGTCCTTTTTAGAGAAATGTCTCTTCTGTCCTCTGCCTATTTTTTAATTGGGTTGTTTGATTTTTGGTGTTGAGTTGTATAACTTATTTTTGAATTTTGAATATTAACCTTTTATCAGATGTATCATTGGCCAATATCTTCTCCAATTCAGTAGGATGCCTTTTTGTTTTATTGATGGTTTCTTTGCATGAAAAACTTTTTAGTTTAATGTAGGCCTACATTTTTTTTTCTTCCCTTGCCCCAGGGGATATATCAGTAAGGGGATGCATTACTAAGGGTAATGTTTGCAAATTTACTTCCTATATTTTCTTCTATGTGTTTTATGGTTTCAGGTCTTACATTTAAGTCTTTAACCCATTTTAAATTTATTCTTGTATATGGCATAAGAAGATGGTTCAGCTTCATTTTTCTTTTTTGCATGTGTAAAATTCTTGCTTCCACTGTCATAGATTAAATGACCATATAAGCATGGGTTTATTTCTGGGCTCTCTATTCTGTTCCATTGATGTGTCTGTTTTTATGCCAATCCCATGCTGTTTTGATTACTATAGCTTGTGGTATGATTTGATGTCAGGTAGCATGATAGCTCCCACTTTGTTCTTATTTCTCAAGATTGTTGTGGCTATTCGGGGTCTTTTATGGTTCCATATAAATTTTATGATTATATGTTCTAGCTCTGTGAAAAATGTCATTGGTAATTTGATAGGAATTACATTGAATCTATACATTGCCTTAGGTAGTATGGATATTTTAAATATATTAATCCTTCCTATCCATGACCATGGTATATGTTTCCATTTATTTGTATCTTCTTTAATTTCTCTCTTCTATGTCTTATAATTTTCAATTATTGTATTCTTCATTTCTGACTGTTTATTTTTCATGTTTTCTGTATCCTTCTTTATGCTTCCTATCTCTTTGCTGAAATTCTCATTAATTTCCTTAAGCATTCTTATTATCAGTATTTTAAACACTATATCTGGTAGATTGACTTCCTCTGTTTCATTTAGTTCCATTTCTGGAGGTTTCTTCTGTTCTTTTATTTGGGGCATGTTTCTTTGTTTCCTCATTCTGGCTATCACTCTGTGTTTGCTTCTATATATTAGGTAGATCTCCTATGTCTGCCACTCTTTCTGGGTGACTTTATGTAGTATGTGTCCTTTGTAGTTGAGTTGCTGAGTCTCCTTAATCTCTTGTGCATGTGTTCCAGAGGTGTCCCTTGTGTTGTGTGTGTTCTACTCTTTTAGGTGAGCCTTGATTGATTTTGGCATATCAGTGGGTGGGGTTGACTCCCAGGCTGACTCGCTGTGAGGATTGGCAATGCCCTCAGTGTATGAGCTGCTGTGTGAGGTCTGACCCCTCAGCGGAGGCTTCACCCCTGAGGGCTCTTGTGCCTGTTGAGAATTCCCTTTGGGTGTGCCGCTTGTGTGTCAAATCAGGTAGTGCTCTAGTTTGGTCTGAAGCTGGCCTCTGGGTGTGTTATTTCTGGTGTCTCTTGGTTGTGGCTCTCCTGCAAGGCAGTTTCAGCACTGCCTGTTACCGGACCTTGGCTACCTGCTAGGTGCCTCAGAGCTGTATGTGGCTGGCTGCTACCCATGCTGGACCTGGAAGCATGTGGTGATGGCCTCTCTGTGAACTGAGGCTGGCTGTCACCAGTATTGGGCCTGAGGCAACTAAGCAAAAGGCCCAGGGTCCACTATGCCTGTTGCCACCTGTCAGTTGACTGTAAGGCTCAGCTGTTAAAAGAGGCTCCTTAGAAGAGCGTGTCTCTGGCTGGTTGACCCAGTGTTGAGAGTGCCCTTGGTGATGCAGTACTAGCTGGGAGGGATGGAGTTCAAGGGACCCATGAAATGTGACTGGTCATTTTTACAAAGTTAATGCAGATTCAGATCTTATGCCTGTGACCACCTTGTATCACTCCCTGAGGACAGTGCAGGCAGCCTCCACCTCAGGCTCACAAATTCCAAAGAGCTGCTCCTGAGTGGTTGTGGTGCAGTTTTGGGGTCACTGCTCACCACCAAAATCTCCCCAGGCCATTGTGGGTGGTTCACTGCTATAAAAAAACTTGCTCCATGGTTTGTGGGGGTGAAGCTGATTACCCAGGCACCCAGTGTGCCCCTGGAAATACAGGTGTAAGTGAGCAGATCAGGGTTACAGGGGGACACAGGGTGTAATCAGTGGTTTCTACAAATTCAGTGTAGTCTTGGCTCCTGGACAAGTGCTGGGTCTGCGATGACCCCATAAAATAAAACCAAACAAAACAAACCACCACCAACGAAAAACAAATAGACACACACTCAAAAACCACATTAACATACAATCAAAACAAACCAAAATGTGAAAAAAAATACAAGAAAACAAAACAACTAAACAAACAAAACCAGAAAAAAATAATAAACACCTAAAAACAAAACAAACAAAAGAAAACCAGAACAACAAAAATAATAGAAAAATAGAATACAAAGAAAGAGAAGAGAAAAAAAGAGAGAGGGAGAGAAAAAAGAGAAAGAAAAAAAAGGGAAAAAAAGAGAAGAGACAGGAAAAAAATACGCCAAATCTAGCCACCACCGGTCGATGTTGCAGAGCAGATCTTGGCTTAACACCCTCTAGCAGTCTTTCCAGGCTCTTGTGGCTTGTCCACTGCTATAAAAATACTGTGCACAGCCTGCAGAGGCGGGCATTGACCAGGTGCCCAGAGTTCCTCTGGCAGTGCAGCTCTAGGTGGGTGGGGCAGGCTTCCAGGGTGCTATAGCATGTGTTCAGTTGTTTCTACAGAGACAGTGTGGTTTCTGCCCCAGCCCAGGAAAACCTGCTGAAAACACCACCGAGAACACCAAGGCCAGAGCTTCTGAAATCCCAAAGCTTGCTCTGCAGCCTGATGCTGAGTCTGTGTGTCCCCACTGCTCTGATTATCCCGTAGGGACCCACCCAGAAAGGTGGGGAGGGGGTGGGCTGCGGAAAGTCTTCAGGTGCTTGTGACTCCAGCCAGCCCAGATCTGTCTTCTTGTCCCCAGCCCCTCTCCTCCCTCCACACCCCACACCCCCTAGCTTTTTCCCTGTCACCAGAGTGTGCAGTTCTCAGGGTTGTAGATATTTTGTTATTTAATCCGACACTGCTACCTATTTGTTCTAGAGACTACTTCTAACACTGGGAAGGGCGGGGGTGGGGTGAGCTCTGGGAGGGTTAGGGGGACACAGACAAATTCCGTGCCTTTTTTTTCTGTTTTCTGCCTGGCTGTGTGTGCTTAAAACACCGTTCTCACCTGAGATCTCTGCCTAGAAGGCTAGATTCAGCTGTCTTATATGCCGTTCCCTCAGGCAGGACTGTGGGTCACAAGGGGTGTGCCCCGAACCTGAATTCTTCCTTCTCTTGAGACTGCAGCTCCAGTCTGTGTCCTGGTGCCCTGCGGCCCATGTCTTTGCACTTCCCCCTACTCTCCTCCCCCACTAGCCTGATTTGCCCAACTTCAACTAATTCGCAGTATGAGTCTCTCAGGTGTACTTGTGTGATGTACAGAGAGTCCTTTGCTGAGTTATAGCTTTTCAATTTGTTGTAAGTTCCAGAGGAGGTTTCAAGAAGCACTCCTCACACCATCATTTCTGTGATGTCATAAAAAATGGGGTGTTTTAAATAATACAATATGACAACTGACAATAAGATGCTCCCTCCTCCCTTCTTGGTTTGTTATTGTTGTTTGCTTGTTTATGAACTTTTGTGAACTGAGTCTGAATACATTTCTTTGTGTTTCTGTATCCACTGAAGTTTCTGCTTGGTTAGCTGAGTGGTCAGCTCATAACTGGACAGAGACATTTTTAGATACCTGCAACTAATATGTCTCCTAGTCTCTGCCAAGAGGTTCTGTTTGCATGTTGAGGTATGCCTCCAACACTCAGCCAGAATGTTTACAACTGCACCTTAGCCTTTACATAGTCTTGGGCAGAGCTTCACAGCCAGAATTAAGGCTTTGTGGGCTTGCATACACATATCCATGGCCTTCTAGATTCTTCGGAATATGTTGGAACTTGTAAAGCCATATTTAATTTTCCAGATTTTACTTCAGCTCTTTGGTGAGCCTATTATTTTCCATAACTATTAACCACTGCCTCCGGCAATTCAACAGTTGTTCAACAATTGAAAAGTTGCCTCTGATTATTTTTGACAAATATCTCAAAGGGCAGGACAAGAGAAGCTTAGAGTCAGGTCCAATGAACATAGAATTTTTTTTTTTTAAGATTTTATTTGGGAAGGGGAACAGACAAGTCGCTGTCCTTTTGTTCTTCAATCTAGTTGTAGAGGGCGTCGCTTCCCTTGCCCATGTTGGTATTATCATTGCACTCTTCCTGGCTGAGGCAATCGCTCACCGGCCATTGGACGTCCACTCATGGCGGCTCACAACAGCTCACAAAAGCTCACACCCGCTGCTGGCCAGCCCCACTGCAGCCTATGCCATCGCCAGAGACTCACAGCAGCCTAGCTCCAGGTTGAGCTGTTGTTCACCATCTTAGCTGTAGAGGGTGCAGCATCACTTGCCCTCATGTGGGATCCAAACCGGGGCCCTGCTTCTCAGAACTGGAGTTCCAAGCCAACTCCTAACCAATGTGCCACTCGGAGGGCCTGAACATAGCCTTTTAAGTGGGATCTTTCTGAGAATCACAGATAGGTCAAATAATGACAATTCTGCTGCCTCCCATTTCTGCCAAATTGCTGATTTTCACTGTAACCAAAGCTGTGATTTTTAAGGGTGCTGAAACATGCATGGGAAGAGGAAGATTGGATGATGTTATGTTAAAATGCTATAGAACTTGATTATCTTATGAGATTCACCCTTTTTTTCTTGAAAAAACACTTCCTTGATTGGTGAAAGTCTTTGGTTAATTTGAAGATTTCTAAAAGGTTGATTCTGACAGTTTTTTGTCAATGTTCTTATTGCTTTCATGGTAGAAATAATTTTCAAGCACCCTTACTGTGCCATTTTTCACTCATGCCATTCTGACAAAGCTATTTCTTAAAAAGCAGCACAATACATTCGATTGGTCACACTGAATTATTTATATTTTTGTTTGTATAAAGCTAAATCTTAATTTGATTTTAAAACATAAATTAAAGGGCTATAATAACAGCTGTAGCATTTACAATAAATGCAATCATTGGTTAATCAATTCTCTTGTGTGGGAAAAAACTATAAACCTATCAAAAGATGTTTATCTCACAATTCTTAAGTTACAATGCAATGCAATTACATACTAATAAAAGTAGTCTTTTCATATAATTTCATTTTTCCCTCCGAAGAAACTTATTTACAATTATTGAACATGCAGACACCAAATTCTTAACAAAAAGGCAACTCTAAATCTAATATATTAAAAGGCATCTTGAAATAGCTAATAACATACCATTGATCAATCCAGCAGCATTCTATGGCAAATGACATTAAAATCTGTTATGTTTTTTATTTATATAGCACTGAAGGCAGAATTGTTGGTCATATTTAAAATTTTATCTTTCAGATTTATTTGGCAGTACATGTGAAGTAAGAAAGTGAACAATCTGAAAGTCTATATATAATCAAAATGTGTAATAAAACTTTCAATTTTAATAATATAAATATAAATATGTATATATACATATATATATATGTGTGTGTGTGTGTGTAAAACATATGTATAAATTTCTAGAAATTCCATCCTTTTGTTTTAAACTAAATCAGGGCTCCACTAACAAGTGATTTTGAAATGGCAAATAGTCCATGAAGATTTTTGTCAAAGCTAGAGCAGATTATTATTCTTTGGTAGTGGAGAATATAAATCTGTAAGACAATATCTAAGACAATTTGAGGATGGAAGTTGATACATTTTTCAACTTTCTTATAGTCCTTTTAGACTTATCTCCTTTTTCATACTTTATCTTACAGGCTCACTTAGAGAAAAAAAACAAACCACTACTAACTTAGCAACCCTTTACAAGCAATGAGAACCTAATGTCTAAAAGAACTTTAAAGGGACGATGAAAAATCAGGGGTTAAAAGGCATTGTATAATATTAACCAATTTGTTTGTTTGATGTCAGTTAACAGAAGAGTATAAAATAAAGTCCACAGTAGTACTCATTTCTGACTAATCGTCCTCTGCAAAAAGCACTCTGACTTACAGTCAAAATTCATATCAAAATTTAAAAAAAAGGAAAAATAAATTCATAAAAAGTATATAGGCACCACAGCAGCACAGTTAGACTTTTTTTTTTGAGTTTAATTTAGCCATGTAAATGGAATCTATTAAAAATTTCTAGATGTCCTTTATTGTTCCCCAACTAGAGTTCCACCTGATACTTCTCAATGATAAACTCTTGGCCTTTTGTTGCTTTTCACCATGATTCAGGTAGGTGTGGTCATATGAATAGTGATGATTCTTGCTACTGTGTAAAAATTTAATTTAACAAAGATGGGCCTTTTTTTATTGGAGGGGAAAGGACAGGAGCATATATAAAGACACTTTAGGATAACATTTCCCTATTTTCTGTTTTTAAAACTGAACTATACTTGCAGAAAATTGCCAGTATCTAGAATGAGCTTCAATCTATTGGATAAAATATTAAAAATGTGAATGTGTAAATGTTTACCGAGTAGTTCAGCTAAGTCCTGTGAGATGTCATTTCTTTCATGTCCCACAGAGAAACCTGAATTTATTGATCAGTTGTTCAAAAATAGATACCTCTTCAAAACTTCAATAATTTTACTTCTGGTACAGCAAGAAAAAATGATTACAATGCCATTATTTTAAGTACCTTAGTATTATAATTTTGCCTTTCCAGTATGATGTCATATATATATATATATATATATATATATATATATATATATATATATATATATATATATCCATCCATCTAGCAGGAAGTATTTGATTTAAATTCAGGCCAGAATAGGAAAATAAAATTAATGTGTCTAGGTATGCTGTGGATGAGAACTGGAAACTCAGAGATTTGAGAATGTGTGGGGTAGAGGGAATTTTTCATGGATTGGAAAACGGATAGGATGAACTGAAAATGGGGCTGAAATTTTCCAGCATCATCACTGGGGAGGCTGAGTCAAATATTTTCTATGTCTGTTTCTCCTGTGTCATTATCATTCAAGTAGTGTGTTGGTGGTGTCATGCATGAAATTGACTGGGACTACTAGAGACAAGTAGAAATTAAGTATTTTGGTAATATAAATATCTATCAAAACAATATGTTTTATAATAGTGAGATTCTAAAGAACATTTTGGTTTTGTTTTATCAAGAGGATATTAGGGCAATTTGTTTTTTGTACAAAATATTAATGATGTTCTTAAAATATTAATATTTCATTTATTTTATTATCTCTTATTGGGTTCAATAGCTTTCTCGTTTTAAAAGTAGTCCAGGAAGGTCCATCCTTTGTAATCTTTATCGGTATGGTGGTAGCTACATTAGAATCAAGAATCTATTAGTGGACAATAGATTGTCGGATACATGTACGTACATTATGCCTTCGTAAAATAAATATGAAATTAAATATCAGGTTTATTAATATTTATGTGAGGACAAATAAGCATTCAAATAGAAAACTACCTTCAGATTTATCCAGTTCAATGGTCATTATGATGAGTCATGCAGACACAATTTAATAAAAGCCACACAGTATAAATTGAATGAATGCCTATATGAATATACATGCAATAGTAACCAAACTTCTTAAATTTAAAAATTCAGTATAATTGGCATGCAAATGTCAAAGTCTGTAAAAATTAGTCCTTTCCATTCATAAACATTGGTTACATTTGAAATTCCATATACATTCCCATCTTTGATTTTAAAATTACCTTTGAAAATCACCTATTCCATTATTTCAGTCTGTAGTAATTTCCTCACTAATTGTAATATATTTTAAAAATGGCAAATGTCTTAAATATTTATTTGTCGTTTTTTTAAGGACAGGGCTTTCTTAATATGACCACACACACACACACACACACACACACACACACTCAGGTACCTAATTGTCGGACCTTGTGTGTGTGTGTGTGTGTGTGTGTGTGTGTGTGTTTCTCTCCTTACTTCCAAATTCAATAACAAAAGACTCATAAGGAAATATTTTTCATGCTCTCTTTTCTGCCAAAGCACAAAAGTGACTTTTACTGACATAAAAGGGGGGTGCACTGTTTTTCTTTGACAAGAAGAAAATTAGTGTGAATAAAAGTTTGAAATAAAATCATTTTTTATAACAGGATTAAATGAAATAAATAAAAACTTATATTTATTTTATTTTATTTTTATTTTCCCCAGTTTTCTTAAGCAGGAGCATCATGGCTTAATACTCTTTTTATTTTTATTTATATGTTCTTCCTCAACATATAACACAGTGCTTGGCACATAATGAAGACTCAATAAATATTTGGTCAATGAATGAATGTGTGAGTAAGAAAATTACCGCATACACAATTAACTACACTCCAAGTGAGTTATTGTATGTGCCATTACCCATTCTTGTTTCAGTTTTTATGGAAAAGTTACTACTGGAAACCCTTTTAGAAATTTCACCCAGAATGACTCACATCTGATTCAAATCAGAAGAACAATCAATTTGGCACCATCGTAAGAGTTCTCAGATGTTAAAGGTGACAAAATGGGCAGAACTACTCCTAACAGATTATGGATACCATGTGTGACAGAATTAAGTGGAAAAATGTTTGTAGAAATGCTAAAGTGGAAGGCATGTCATGCCCATGCGGCTTGGCTGCAGGATACCGTGCATTCACTGACATGACGGCAAAGTTGGGTGGCATATCATGTGCGGCATATGGCAGGCTTCTGCTTCAGCAAATGTGTACCACATGCCAAAACGTGGTGCAGTTTCTACTGATTACTCGGGTTTTTTTTTTTCTTTCAAGTTTTCAAAATTGATATTATGGATTTTTAGTAACTGAAATAGGAACACAAAAAGTCCAAACACATACTTTATCTTATTCTACAGTGAATTGCCATATTAATGATTTGTCCACCTTAAAAATTGCATATGTACACATTTCTCAAAGTACAAACTAAGAAGGATTTTATAAAGAAAAAAAAGTCTCATATTTAGTCAAAACAGAAAGAATCACTTTAAAAAATTTAAGTTTACATATGTATACTAGTGCATATGCTTTCATATTCTACTTTTTTAGATTCATGTGTTCACTTATTCAACAAACCTTCATTGGGTGCATATGTTAGGAGTGTTTGAAAAAGCAAAGAAACATAAGTTAATATGTTGGTTTTTTAGGTGCTGCACATAATTTAATATTTATAGAGCATAGTGTACGGCAATATCTAGAAGGCAGGAGCCAGAAATCCACTACATGTTATGTGAAGATTAGATTTTTTTACTGAAGCGAGTACAAAATCACCAAAGCATTTTAAATAGAGAGAGATGATCAGATACATGTATTAAAGATACCGATCTTTAGGAGTCTCAAGACAAGGAAGAATGGGTAAGGATGATGACATTCAAGGCTACTGCAGTGATCTAAATGGTAATAACGAGGGCTGGCCTAAGCTATTTCAATGGAGATGGGAAGGAGAGGGCTGCTCTTAGAGCCATGTGGATAACAGAACTAGGTAGGGCACAGTGACAACTAGAAACCTCTGGGCAAGTGATGGAAGCAGTGTATGATGATTCCAAGAGTTCTTTCTTGGTGAACTGGTTGGTTAATGTAGGAAAAAGAGGATGTGAGAACGATTTATTAAATAAATGATACATGCAGTTTTGGATATATTGAATTCGGTGGGCCTATGGGTTTATAAAATTGTATCTCCAGTAAAGAGTCAATGTGTGGACTTTATGGGAAAAGATGACTTAGACTGGAGTTAAACACTGGACTCGAACAGAATGTGCATTCTTCTATTTTTGGGGTATCATGTTTTATATATGATCATGAGATCATCCCTTTGATTTTGTATGAAGATAAATAAATATTTATATTTGCTTTGCCAATATTTTGTTTTGGATTTTGTACCTATGTTCTTGTGTAAGATTGTTTTTTAATCTCTCTTGTTTTTAGTATTATGCTTATCTATTATTGTTATATTATAGTAATATATTAATATTACTAGTATTATTAAAATTATGTTTACCTCATGGAGATTGAGAGATTATTTCTTTTTCTGTCTTACAGGGATTATGCTAAAATTAAAAAAAGAAATATTTATTCTTTGTATGTTATTATCTCAGTCAGATGTTTTCTTTGTGGGTAGATGCTTAACACATTCAACTTCTCTGATGATTTCAGGACTACTCAGGATATATATATATATATATATATATATATATATATATATATTTTGTGATTTTCAAACATTGTTTTTAAGTTAATATTTCTATTTCATCTAAGTTCTCTAATATGTTCATAGGCAATTGTTCACAATATCCTTTTTATCATTTTGATCTCTGAAACATCTGTAGTTAAGTCTTTCTTTTCATTCTTCATACTGTTTATTTCAATTAGGTCAACAGAATATTTTATGAACCAAACCAAAATACTTTTGAGAATGACAGAAGACCCTATTACTCAAACCATAACAATAGGTATAACCTTGGAGAATCACAGCAAGATGGGACATGTGGCCTCCAGGTGAATATCTAATTAGCTTTACATTCTTGTCATTTGGCAGTGATATGTTTTTTACTTTTTTTGATGTTTCTTTTAATTTAGCCATTCTTGTGTTTATATCATGCAAAATATATTTTAATCAAAAATAAAATTAGACATATCTTTTAAAATTAAACATTTAATATAATGAGATAGCCAGTGCTAAATACTGATTGCTTAATAAGATTATATGTAACTTCTATGGGGTAATAATTGAGTGAAATCTGTATTATAATTCATGATAAATGCATAAATAGCTAGCACTCATTGAAGATTATTATGTGTGGACCTCATGTAATCCCCTTTAAAATCTGTGTGTCCAATATTATCTCTGATTAGAAGATGTAAAATTGGAGGCTTACTATGTTCAAATTCAAATAGCTGAGAAGTGATGAAGTTATGATCCAACATGAGCCATTATGAAATTGTTCATCTCATAGTTCCTATATAGCAAATTGAAAAAATTTAATAATAAGTAAATAATCACTCTTTACTCAAAAAACTTTTCAAAATATAATTAACTGTGTACTTTTCTAATGTAAAAAAAATACTGGCTCTGTTATGAGCATTAGTGAAATATTTATTCATTGAAAAATTTGAAGTTGTCTATTCATATTAAGATATTTGAAGGCCTAGGAACTTTTCCATAAGTATTTGAAAACTTTCCATCACTTTTTCATTCAAACTACACCTCAGATTGAATCACATTTTACTGTCATTGCTAGGTACTGTTCTGGTTGCTAGATATACAATGTTGAACAAAAGAGAATCTGCTCTTGCTTTCAAAGAGCTGTAATTCCAGTGGGAAAGCATGAAATAATGACCTGAGCAAACATATAATGAAATTTAAGGTGGTAATTAGTTCTAAGAATAAAATGAAACTGTTTACAGCGGTTCTCAACCTGTGGGTCGTGACCCCTTTGGGGGTCAAATGACCCTTTCACAGGGGTCACTTAAGACCATCGGAAAACAAAAAGATATTTACATTATGATTCATAACAGTAGCAAAATTACAGTTATAGAGTAACAATGAAAATAATTTTATGGTTGGGGGTCACCACAACATGAGGAGCTATATTAAGGGGTCGTGGCATTAGGAAGGTTGAGAACCTCTGACTGTATAAAGACATAAAAAGTAACCAGTACGGGTGTGATAATAGATCATATGTAATTGAAGTGACAGAAAAGTCCTGTACAATTCTGCATATAGCATTCCAGGATGGGGGAAAAGAATGGACAAAGCCCTCCCCACCAAGTGGAAAACAGACAAGTGTTCTTAGTTTGGCAGCAAGAAGATCAGTGAGCAAGAAGAGTGGTGAGGGGATAAATTTAAAGAAGATATAGGATCCCACTCAAAATGAAATGCTAAACATTTTCTGTTCTTGTTCTGTTTATTACTGAGAACTATGCACAGTACACAGCTGACCCTTGAACCACACAGATCTAACAGTGTGGGTTCACTTACACATGGATTTTTTTCAGTAAATACAGTAAAGGTATTTTCTCTTTCTTATGATATTCTTAGCATTTTCTTTTCTCTAGCTTACTTTATTGTAAGAATAAAGCATATAACACATATAACATTAAAAATTTCTGTTAATCGACTATGTTATCAGTAAGGCTTCTCTGGCCAATAGTAGGCTATTAGTACTTAAGTCTTGGGGGAGTCAAAAGTTATACACAGATTTTTAAATGCTTGAGGGTGGGTATTGGCACCCCTAACCCCTGCATTTTTCAAGAGTCAACTGTGCTCTTCACCATCAATGACCACTTGAGATTCGGGAGGTTCATGATATCCTTGGCATGTACTTTGGAAGGATTAAATATACTTGGTGGTAAGAGGCTGTATCCTTTTTGGGAATAAAAGATGAAAGGAGATTGAAAGTTTCAGGATAGATAGCAGAGGCACATTCCAAAGTGAGGGGCAGTAATGACTTTGTGATGTGTTTTTTTCTCTAGGCTAAACTACACTCCCAAGAAACCCTTTCTAGTACATGTCTGAATGGGGGAGAAAAGGCAGTTCAAAAAACATTTTCTTGCAGCAGTTTGAAAAAGAAAGGGAAGCAAGTCATTTTATATGGCACACACACACACACACACACACACACACACACACACAGTATCTCAGTTATTCACTGTAAGATGCATTAAGGTGCTGTTCTGCAAAGATTTTGCAAATGTAATTAAAGTTTATAATCGGTTGATTTTAATTTAATAGATTCTCTTGTGTAGATCTGACATGATGTTATTAGCCCTGTAAAGGAGGACGTAAGCCTTCCCTGAGAAAGGAGAAGGATGGGCAATTGGTGGGCAACAGGCGTCAGTCCTTATTCATAAGGTTTCAGTCTGCTTGTGATCCTTCCTTCTTGATTGGGAACTTCACAATTGGGTAGGCCAATTCCTTATAATATTCAATATATCTCCTACTGGTTCTTTTTCTCTGAGTGAACCCTGATAGACACAAGGAGTACACTTCAGATGTACTCAGCAGGAGAGACCAAAATAAAAGGAAATATCCATTAATCAGTTTTAAACACCCACCAAATCCAGAGAGCCTGAGGTCAGGTCACAGAATTACCAGTAAAGAAAATATTTTCCTACTCTCTTTACTACTTCTACTCAATTCAAACTTGCTGAGGTCAGACATGTTGAAATCTGGATGAGTTTTTATTTATTGTGTATAATTTGTTTCATGTTAAAGGGCTATGTCCAACAGTCTAGATATATGATGTATTAGCTTTGTGTGGCTGCTGTAACAAATTACAACAAACTCGCTGACTTAAAAGACACAAATTTATTACTTTACATTTCTGTAGGTGGGAAGTACAAAACAGCTCTCACTGGGTAAAAGCAAACTAACAACATAAACTGTTCCTTTCTGGAGGCTCTTGGTGAGAATTTCTTTTCTTGCCTTTTCCAGCTTCTAGAGGCCACCGCATTCCTGGGCTCAGGGCCCCCTTTCTTTTTCATCTTCAAAGCCAGCAATGGTGGGTGCAGAGTCCTCCTCACAGGACATTGTGCTTTCACTTCTGCCCCCTCTTCCATTTTTAAGGATACTGTTATTACTAAGAGTAACTCAGATAATCCAGGATAAACTTCTTATTTTAAGGAAAGCTGATTAGCAACCTTTATTTCATCTACAAACTTAATTTCCTTTGTTATGTAATATAACACAGTCACTGGTGGTGAGGGTTTGGACTTGGGCAACTTTGACAGTGGAAGAAAGTTGGGTAATTATTTTGCCTACCACATATGAGTTCCTTGCTTATTTGGATCTGGAATAATTCAACATTTCTGCACTTCTTTCCATCCCCTGATAAGACAACTATACCAAGACAAACAAATCCCAACTGATAGGAAATCACTCCTGTAATAACTTATAGAGATATAAAAACTTGAATTTGTCAACTAACAGTTGGATCTATGTCCAAAGGTAGAATGTTTGTTTGTTTTTTTAATTGCTATATGTGTTAACATAAATCGTCATTTTTACCTGGCATTCACTTTTTTACATGAAAGGCATTATCATTAGAGTAGAATGTAGTATAAATATATTTTTTTCTATAACTCTAAGTTGTATCCTGTGAGTATTGCTATACACGGATTCTCCAATATATTGCTAAAAGGTAGCTTTTAATGTGAAGAGAATAATAGGCAGTTGGTCTGATATTCAAAGCTATTTCAAAAAAGCATTTGCTTAAAAATGTTAAAGATGGAGGTCATTATATAAAATTGACTCCAAATGGCTTCACAGTCAAAGAGAGATAATTAGGTGCTTCCCTGAAGAAAGTGGTATATTAGAAAATTAATCTCCATGGACTTGGTAACCTTTCTGAATTTCAGTGATTTTTTTCAGTTCTTATATTTGATTATACAATCTGGAAACCTCCAAACAATATCAGCAAACCCACAGGCCCTACTGACAGCTGCTTGAACAGCCAAGCAGAGGAAGGAAAATGAACAATTAAAAAAAAATCTTGATTTTATATCAGGATTACAAGGCAATTTTGAAAGCTTGAGAACTTTCTTGCACATTTCAGCAGCACTAGTGAAAAACTATGATTAAAAAAACAGGTGGCTTCAAATAGGGACAGGTAGAGATGAAGACGGAAATGCAAGGACAGGCCATGCATTAGTGCCACATTAGTTCAGAAAAGAAAGGGATCAATTAACTTAAGAGTTTTGAAACCATTTTGACATAGTTTTAAAGACAAAAGGAAAATCATCCTGCAGAATTGCAGTTCTTTGCTGAGAGGAGATGAGCAATGAACAATGCATTCCATCAGTTTTGTAGGCAACGTTTTTTCTTCATACAATACTATCCATTATTAACAAGCACTCTTTCTTAGTGTGAAAGAACCGTTTGAAAAACATTAACATATCCTATTGGGTGTGATTGACATTGTCATTTCTTTCATTTTGCTGTCGGCAAGAGGCATCCCTGTAGGCTTATGTGCATCTGGACATTACTAATATTCTCCTTGTTATGCACTCTGGGCAGCTATGATATGGAAATTTTCAGCATTGTATTTTATGGTTTATTTTTCAGCTTTTACATTGTATTCTGTTGCAAAATGCGTAAGTCAAGCCTTTTTGTGTGCAATGATCAATCAGAAGAATTATGTTTTCTAACCTGACTCTTCTCCAAATTTTAAAATATCATTTATCCAAATTCCAGAGATGTGCAATGGCCGTCTGCTAGCCAGGCAGTTATTTAAATCTATGTCTATTCATGGTATTTCTTTTCTACCCTCCAGTTTTCAGAGCTGATTACATTTGTAATCGTCCTCTTTCAAAAAAGAACTGTAGCTACTGCCTACCTGCTGTTCAGTAACACCACATCACTGACTAACGCACCCACATAACGCCTTTTAATCAACAAAACTAAAGGTAACAGAATCAAGGATTAGAAGAGTAATGAATCCAAGAAAAAAAAATTAAACACTGTATCATCTTGACTTTTAAATATGTATGTCACTCTGATTCCTTTTTCCTCTCAGATGCCTTGCTGCTTCTTCCTTACAGCCCATATGCACACCCACACAGAGATCTGTGTTCCTAAGTTGCTGACTGCTTCATAGGAGCATACCACATGTTGATCTGTTTCTCTGTACATTAATAGACTATCAGTGAAATGGGGACTAAAACATTTTCAGTTAGCTAATGCTGAGCATCATGGGCAGATGTAGGCACAACAAAATGGCTCCCTTTCTCCACCCCCACCCCTTTTTTTAATGTATATTCTGCCAGTTCTGTCAAATGTCTCGAATGTCCTAAGACTTTATCTTAAAAAGGACTCCCAAAAGTTGTCTCTTGGGATATCAATAAGTGTAATACAAAAATACAATAAAAAGTATGGGGAAAGGAGTTTCATTGTAAAAGTAACGTGGGGTTGTTCTGTTTCAGTACTTTGTAGGGCCTCAGAGGCAGATGAACTCTCTTAAGGCTGACATGAAACAGGGTTCTCTAAGAAAGCCATTATAATTATATGGTTTTTCTTAAAATAATATTACTTTAGAAGATTTTTACTTCACAGACTGTCTAGAGTTATTAGTGTTTTATGGAACACACTTTGGGAAATTCTAATTTAATTGTATCTCCATATTAAGCATACTATTATACTAATGAGACCTACTCTAGGAAAAAAGAAAAAACAAATCACTTCTTACTATTTCCATACCCAGTGTAGTATGGTGATTAAGAGTGGTCTGGCTCTGGAGAGCTACTTCTTTGGTTCAAATCCCAGCTCCATGAATTACTAGTTGTGATATCAGTTTTCTCTACAGCAAAGTAAGGAAAAACAATAGCACCTTAAACATGAAATAATGTGCATAAAGTGACAGGCTATAATATTTGCCACTCACTTTCCCCAAATCTTTGTATCTAAAGTACATCATCTCCCATATATCAGGATGGCATGCTTTGTTTTTTTTATATGGTACAGTATGTCCTAGATATCAGATAACTTTCCAGGCATTATTGTTGTAATGAGTCCCAAAATCGACCATCAAATTTCAGACACTCTTGTTTTCAGTAGTTAAGTAGGTAGTTTTATAATTTAGCATAACAACGCTGTATTAGTATGTTTTTACTGCAATCTCCAGAAGGTAGTGCTCTATCCTCCATTGTTAGCAAAGGCACGTGTGAGTCTAAAGTTAGAAAGTTCAAGCCCATCAAAACTGTGAAGCAGTAGTTCCTTCAAAATCTATTCACATCCTATTGTGGTGGCATCAATTTATACAACACATTTTTACTGCATACCTACTGTGTATCAGTCACTGTTGTAACTACAATCAGGAAATTAATGCACAAACACATGTATGACCAAGAAACTTACAGAGAGCAATGGGTGGAAAAATGAAAACTAAGTGGCTGATATGTTAGAGAATGACAGGGGTATAACAATTTTAGGATGGGAAGTCAGGAGAAGCAACCCTCTCTGCAAAAGTAACACTTGACCTGGAATATCAGTGAGAAAAGAAACAAGTGTGCAAAGAGGTACCTTCAAGAATGACGGTGCTACTGCAGGTATGTACCTGGTGTATGAGGGAAAGAGTGAAAGCTATTAAGGCTGGATCATAAGAAAATAGGACAACATGGCTTGAAGATGAGATTGGAAAGAAATGATAGCATCCCCATTTAAAAAAAATGAAGAAGAAAAGAAACACCTTTCTAAAGAACAGACTAAAAAGAGGTGTAAGGATAGAGCATGGAAGCTCTGAAACCACTTTGACAGTTTTAACAGTGATGCATAGTAGAGTAACGTGAGTTGGACTAGGATGCAAGCAAGGGGAAAAATGAAATATCAGATTTGACATGTATTTTAGAAGTAAAGTTGACAGAATTTATGGACAGATTGATATGAGATGAAATGAAAGGGAGGGACCAGGAATGAGGCCTGAGGTTTAGCTTGAGAAGCAGTTGAATGGACATATACTGGCCTGGATGAGACTTCAGCATTCTATTTTGGTCACAATAATCTTACATGGCCCCTATGCATTCCAATGAAGAAATAAGGTTGGCTGATGGGTATACCATACAAGTTGGAGCTCAGCTCAGATATCGGAGATAAAATATCTATACTAAGAATGTTTTTCAGCCCAGGCACTGTGCTGGTTGTTAGAAATAAGATGGTGAGGGGCCGGCCAAGTGGCTCAGTTGGTAAAGAGCTCGCTCAAGAATGTGAGCTCTGAGCAACAGCAGTTCGATGCCCGGCCCGGGCTGAGCTGCCACTGAGCTGCCAACAGGTGGCAGGATGGCTCAGCTAAAAAAACAAACAAACAAAAAGAAATAAGATGGTGAGGAGCATTACATACATGGTAGGCAGAATTCCACAGTGGCCACCAAGATCCCTGCTTCTGAGGTGCATAGCTCCTCTTTTTGGGTATGGGTGTCACCTGTAAATATGATAGCTATTATCCCCATGGTTAGGTTATGTTATATGAAAGCTTGCTTTTAAAAAGAAAGCTAATCTTAGGTGAGCCTGACCAAAAATGGGGCTCCAAAAGGGAGTGGACCTTTCCCGAAGAGAGAGAACATGTGTGTTCAAACAAAGTGAGAAAGGGTGGAAGTCTGAGAGGGCCAATAGAGCGAGCCACATCTCAAGACCTTGAGAGTAGCCTCTAGGAGCTGAGAGTTGTGCCTAGCCAACAGTCAGCAAGAAAACAGGGACCTCATTCATGCAATCATAAAGAGAGAAATTCTCCCCAACAATCCAAGACAGTTTAGAAGGGGCCTTAGTTGAGTTTCCAGATGAGGACAAATCCAGCTAACTCTTTGATTTCAACCTGGTGAGAACCCAACCATGCTATGCTCAGTTTCTGGCCCATGGAAACTGTGAGTTAATACATTTGTGTGTTTTTTTAAGCCTCTGAATTTGTGGAAATTTATCACACATCAGTAGGAAACTAATACAGTATTTTATTTGTTTCATGGAGCCTACAGTTCACTAGAAAAGAGGAAGGGGAAGTAGAGCAGATAAATACTATCAAATTTTCATTTTTAAAAGAAGTCTCTATATTCATATGAATATAGGGGATAAATGGCATGGGAATGGCCATCTTTTATGCTAGAATGGATGGATGTCATGGGTGGATAGCTATTAAAGTCCAAGTAAGAGACCTCGAATAACTGGTGATAGTAGAGATTGAGCAAAGAGGACATATTTAATAAGCATTATGAAGCAATATTGAGAGACTGGAAGGAGAAAATGGGCACTCACATTGGGCCAGCCTTTTTCCACAGTACTGGATAGTCCCTTAAGTCCAAGTCACTCTGTGGCATCAGGTTCTATTAGCTATAATAACAGGAAAATTAGGAGACCATTTATCAAATTGTCCACTTTTGTTTATATAGTTGCATTATTTATGGCACACTCAAATTACATCTTGTCACCATTCTGTTATATATTGTTCAATGTTATATAGTACAGGTTAAGGCATAAATATAATAGTAACAAGGCCCACGCACTTCTGTGAGTAATTTAAATATACTACATTATTGCTAGACTCTAATGATGCCCAACTAGCTAAATGACCCACTCAAACTGTGACACAATTGATAACAACTTTTGGAATCAACCTTCTCAATACTCATATCATAGATTATCAATTTTGAATTTGTGACTTGTTTAATCTGTTAATCCACTACAGTTATGCATTCAAGCAATAAAGCAAAAATTACATAGATTGTTTATGATCTTATTTGTTTTATATAATAAGTGAGATTGTTTTTCTTGGACCTCAAATGTAAAAGTCAATTTAGCTGTCTGCAAATGTAACATAATCAGTCACAGGTATGTAAATTACAGCCTGGGGAATGTGGTCAATAATGCTGTGATAACCATATATGGTGTCAGATGGGTATTATACTTATCGAGGTGATGACTTCATAAATTATATAAATGTCTAACCACTACGCTGTACTCCTAAAACTAATATAATATTGTATGTCAATCTTAATTGAAAAATTTTTTAAAAATTAAAATATTGTGGGATAGATACTCTTTTCCCTCAAAGACTTAAAAATGTTACTTTTTGTGTATTGTCTTCTGGCAGTTAGTGTTGCAGAGACACCTGAGGCCATGTTGATTTTAGTTTCACTGAAAGTAATATGATTCAGTTTTATTTTGACTTTACTGTTTTGTTTTACTATGTTATTTGCTAAATGGGAGGAAAAATATATCTTTTTTTATTTATATAATTTCCTCTTTCTAAAATTTTGTTGATGTTGTTGAGTTTACTGTTTATGTTGTTTTTTCCCATAACATGGTAATCTTTCAATCTGTGCATTGTAGACATTTTCAGCTCTGGAAAATTGTCTTCATTTCAGTCTTTGTTGTTCTCATTAAAATCATTATATCAGATATCTTTTCATTCTTTCCTCTATTTACTTTTCATTCTTTGAGAGATTTATCTCAGGAATTTTTATCAAAATTACTGACTTGATTTTCCTTAATGCCAATTCTGTTCTTTATTGGCTTGCACAAACATTTTTATGTTATTTTTCTTTAGGTTCCTTAATTTTTTTGTTTTTTTATGCATAAAGTTCTCTATTATTTCTGTTTCCACAGAATCTTGTTATGTGTTCCAATTTCTTAGATGTAATTTGAGAAACTTTGACACCAAGGAATCTTTAAAATTTTTTCTTTTGATTCTTGAAAGCAATTTTTATGAGATGTGTTCATTCTTTAGCTATCAAAACAATATTGTCTTCTAGTTGTATTTTATTTTTTAATAGGGTGCTCACAAATGTGGAAAGTAGTTGTAACAAAAAGGAAGTGTTTCAGAGAAAGTGCCATTGGCAGAAATATTTTACATTACAGAAACCCTCAGAGATATTTTATGACATTGAAAGTACAAAAGATAAAATGTGAACTAACCCAAACTTAGAGAGGAGTATGAAAATTTTCCAAGGCACAAAAATGATTTTCAATCTATACTGTAAATTATATGTTGAAGTGAAGAAGCCACGCATTGTTTAAAACACTTTTGATTTTTTTAAATAAGTAAATCACTTTAATTTTCAATATTTCTAATGTCTTAATTACAGTGTACAAAATATCAGTTTTACTATTTTTCAATCCCCTATACATTTATAGCTGTCAGTAAAATACTTGTTAATATTTTGACAAACATTTTTAAAAGTCACAGAACAATTATAATTTTTCCTATTGATTACTAAGATTACTTTGAATAATTTCAGCTCATATGATCATTTTCACTGTCCTGCATTACCTCACAAAGTGAAGACTTTCTGTATTACTTCTGCATAATCATATTTATACAAGCCCTATATAACATCATATATATTCACTCAGTATATTGATATTTGTTGATGGAGGAAAGATTAACAAGAAGAGAAAAATAATTATTATTACTAAATAAAATCATTTCTCATTGAATTAGTAATTCCCTATATTTTCTGAATTTTTAAAATCCACAAGTAAATATAAATATACTTTTTTACACTTCAAATCATATGGGTTTGAGGAGAGGGGCATTATTCTTTAGGTGACATAATGTACCAACCATTCCATTTCTTAAGGCTTAAGTAAACTATAATCCAACAATGACAGCCAGTTTAGTGACCTGTAGTTACGTATCCACTGATGCAGGTCTTTAAAAGCTATCACACTTTTAATCTTTATATTGGTCAGTGGTAGAAATACAAAATAATTTTCCATTTTTTCCAAGGATTAAAAAAGAAATGTTGATTTATTTTCTTTCTTTTTCTCTTAACTGATAAAAAAATACATACTAGCCAAATCAAGATTTAATCTTGCCTTCTCATTTAAGAAATATGGTTGCATTCAACAAGGATACACCTGAAAGAGGAAATTTAACTTTCCCACTTGCTCACTTTCTGTTCAGAGCAACCCTCACCTTTTTTTCTTCACTAATTATATCTCTATTACCTGCCCCCCCCCTTTAGGATATCAGGTAAAAGGTATGTCTTAATAGGCAAGGAAATGGTGATTTAAAAAGAAAAGTTTATTATGTTGATAAATCAACATAGAGTCAAAGAGATATGAAATAAATAAATAAAAAGGATGCAATTATTTGCATACACACAAGTAAAGCTCAAAACCAGGGAAGTTTTCCTCAGAGTCTTTATGTGAC
>NW_017732429.1:305669-310987 GCF_001890085.2 Hipposideros armiger | reverse complement strand
GAGAGAGACAAAACAAACAAAAAAACAAAAACAAAAACCATGAAAAAAATCAAGATATTTTCCCACTAATTTAACCTCCTGTCAGAACAAAGCCCAACATAATGGCTCATTCAAAGTGTTTAATATACAATTTAAAATGTACTAGAAATATAAAGAAGTAGGTCATAATGTCGGTGAAAATGGTGGAGTAGTCAACTACAAGCCACTCGTCATCCCTCCACAGAGACTTGACAAAGTCGAGCAAAGACTGACCGAACAACTTAATTATAATTTTTGTTTTGCATAACTAGAAACCTACTCAATGTGAGTAAATTGCATTCCTCAAAAGCATTGTAAGGTGAATGAACAACCCATAGCAGCCTGAGTCAAAAGATTGCATCCTTCAGGCATACCAAGAAACACTAAGAGCTTGGGAGGAGAACCTGGGAGAGAATTTCTTTGGAAAATCAGGGCATTGAAAAGTGTCCGCATATGCTGGGGAGTGAAGGAAGATGCATGCATGCCCCTGATACTTAGAAAAAAATCGGAGAAGACCCTGCACATTCAATCTCTGGATGATCTCTACGCACAGTGCAAGAAAGCAGCAGAAGGCTCTGGCAGAGGTGCACATGGCCTGGTCATGTGAAGGGGAGCCTCAGCACGCAGAGGTGTGAAGAAGGAGGGGAGGAGGATTTTTTTTATTATTGCTTTCTCTCTTAAATATTTGGAAATTTAGTAAGAATAGGAATAATATCTCATTTTCTAAAGTGACTTTATTTGTTTCTAATGCGGTTAAGTATCTTCTATGAATTTTCACTCAGATTTTTTTCCTCTGAACTGCTCTTTTTCTGTCCTTTGCACCATAAAGAAAAATTATGTAATACTGTTTGAAGATATAAATAAGGTATTAGTTCACTTAACTTAAAGAAAATTAAAGTGTCTTGAATAAGCGTCAGTTTAGAAAAATATAGAGTTAAAAACAACTGCATCAATCAATGAATCAAACTTGGACCTAATTATGTGAAAGAATTTCTTTTGAAAAATGCTATCATGTCAGGAGAGAAAAACATAAAACAACACCTTTTGTATGTTTTAAATACTGCCTTTCATACACACACACACACACACACACACACACACACACATATACTTTTTGCTTTCAAGGAAATGTTATGTTTATAGGAGAAATTCAGGGGCATCTGTTCTAGGCAGATGTTACAAGTCCAACTTAGCATTCTGGAAGTGAGAGGGAAAAATAAATGTATGTCAGGGAAGAGTATTGAGTTTTTTGAGGTCAAAGGGGTTGTTACAAACAGTGCAGTCTAAAGAAAGAATGAGAATGATTGCAAAGCTCTTGTACCTGCCTCCCTATTGCTACCATATTAACATATTTCTAAAGAATGTTCCATCCTTTTAGATAGAATATGTTACCATTATATAGATTATTCCGTAAAAATGAAATACTAGACAAAGCACCGACTTAATAAGAAATTAGGTCAAACTAAAAAAAAAAAAATGGATGATTAAAATTTTCTTTTAGTCATCTCTAGATGTGATTAAACTATGCTGAATCTAAATCATTGCATATAATTTGACAGCCTCCTGAGTTAAATGCAAATGTAGGAGATCCAATTGGAAGTAACAGGAAAAAGGAGGCATGTTGTTTAGTATATTAAATTTCCATAGCAGGTGTATGTAATGAGGACAATGGTAAAATCAGACATGATTGGCCTACTAAGAGATTCTGCTGCGGAACTCACTTCCTGGCAATGATTGGAAAAGTGAGACTCTTACTGCAGCTAAGAGACCATAGATTTCTCTGTCCACTGGATCTGAAGTAATTAGGAGATGAACTAGTCACACTTTCTGGCTCACTTATTCAAATTCACTCTATTTCATTTCATTTTTTAATTATTGATGGCATGCTAACTCCAAATTGTTATTAAGCTTACATTTTCTGTCATTATAACTGTGAATTTCTTATTAAATAAGCATATGAATTGCCATAAAATGGCCATTAATAAATAAACTATAGATAAATCTGAGCAATCTGCTAACTATTCATTTATAAAAACCCTTCTGTTGGGTCATTTACAAATACATAGGCACACAAACAATGTCTCCTTCCCCTATAATACATCCGTTTGTCCTCCGCTCACTTTCTTCCATTCACCCAAATGTGATCTTGCAGATTCTGGGACAGAGTTATGAGAATAATCCGTGAATTCAAAAATACAAAAGAGAGAACAAACCCTAAAATTATAAGAAATACAGAAGTGGATCCCAAAGCAGGAATCTTACGCTGTGCCAAGCTGTCTATAGATGGCCCCTTCCCCTCAGATGTTACCTCCTTTGATTGTCTGGAAAATGGCCTTTCATTCTGTACTCCTTTTATATTTTCCAAAGAGAGACAATTTTGAATTAGAAAGTCACTTTTGAATAAACTAATTAATCCCCTAAAAACCCTAAGGGTCAAGGGACCATAATTGCGTATTTCCACACATTAGTTTGATGAAATTGCTGTATTTCTTAATGCCTAAATAGCTCAGTTGAAATTACAGTTGACTAGAAATTTAATATGAAGCAATTATACAAATAAAAAAAGCTAGACTGGAAATAAATGTAATGAAATTTCTGAATGTGTGTGTACATTTGAAACATAATAGTATTTTAGAAAATAATTCAGAAGTTGATTGTGTACATTAAATGTAAAATTACCTCTGTGCCAGCAAAGTAATTAAATGCAAATCACAAACTAAAATAGTAAAACAAATGTGACAATTTTTAATAACTTTACATTTACAGCCATCATTCAAATTATTACCAAAAAAAGTTCAGGACTTGATGCTAAGGACAAAAACAAAAATTACCCTGAAAGGTAAAGAAAAGTACCCAATAAATATATAGAAACTATTTCGGTTTTAGTTTGATTGCTTAAATACTGATTAAAATATTATGAGATGTTTATTTCACCAGTTAAATTAGTAACTATACAAATGAGAATATTCAAGGCTGGTGTGAGTTTGTAGATATGATGTTTTCATAGTGTGATTGTGAGATTAGATATAGTTGCAAACTTTGTGAGAAGTAGTGCAATAATATGTTTCAGTATATTTTCATTTCTTTCTTTTTACCCAGTAATTCTACTTCTTGGTATCTATATTCAGGACATAACACAAATATGGTAAAACATGTCAATTATAACAAATAGTAAAACAGTAAATTTAGTTGAATGTCTGGCAATAAGTTAATACTTGATTTGTAGTGTATCTACAAGTGAATTACAATGTAACCATTAAACATATTCATCAGATATTTCTACGAGGAAGTATGGTTAAACATATAATGTTCAGTGATAAAGTATTAAAATATATGGAGTAAATATGTAGAAAATAATGGAATGAAAACCTTATATGTTAATTTGTAATCTCCTTGTAGTGAAATTCATGTTTTTTTTAAATCCTCCTACATACTTTTCAGTATTATCCATATTTTCTTTATGAGTATGTGTTAGCTTATATTTATATTAATATTTAACAGTTACAAAAGAGAAACTCTTTAACTTTGGTTAAAATAGTCTTAGTGCATGCCCTCATTTGCGCATTTAATTGACAAATATTGCAAGCATCCACTACATGCTAGGGACTCTTCTACAATTTGTAGTTGATATTGTAAACAAGATATATATATACATACATACATACTGCTTTGTAGAACTTACATTCTAGTGTAGCAAGATAATAAACCTCAGTTCCTTTGGAGTAAAGAATGGGAAATACTAATGAATGAAAAGGTGAATGAGAAATGAGAAAATGGAAATATGCACTTTAAATTTTTCATTTTTTCAAAGAAGGGGCCTGAAAATCACAGTGTTAGTTTTAAAGTTTTAAGATATTTATGAGCTTAAGAATGTTGCTCTTGTTTTTATATCAGCTATAACGGAAATGGTCCAATGGAACAGGAGAAACAAGTAACGTAGAAGAAAGCATTGCAGAGGAAAGATGATGAATTCCAAATCACAAATCAAGACCTAAACTTTGATACAAGAAGAGAAAGTTCTTTCGTTGAAATATAAAATGACAGAAAAGACAGGTATAGGTCATAGAGGATTTATATCTGTAACGCTGGGAAAATGAGAAAATTCAATCAATTCCTGCCCCCCNATGATAAATATTCATCATTCAGTACCACAGTCCAGGCAATTATACTTGTATGTTAAATAGGTAGTGTTAAAACTAAGACCACAGGCACAAAATGGAGGCACTTATGCTAAGCCTCACATCAGCAAACTGAGACTTAATACATAACTTAATTACAGTTTTGGCTTTCCAAGAAATAAAATCTTAAACCAGTCAATTAGGAATTACCTGCTCAGCACTAGTGAGGCAATCTACCTGATAGACCCCTGCCTCCCCTTTTAGAAAACTGAACTTACTACAACCAACCCACTTTTTGCTAATGTAACTACTATAGTCTTTCATTTTGTACATCTCCTTGGGTCTTTTTTTCTATCTGCTAAAAGGTCTACTGCTGGATTTATGAGTCACTGAATAAAGTCAAAAGTTTACATCAACCAAATTATTTTAAAACATTAACAACTCCAGTGAATGAACTGAGCAGATATCATGAACATTTCTGGATATTTTCTGCAAATAATTTCCAAGAATATTACTGCATTTTAAGAATAAATACATTTGACTTTTACTTCCAGTCAATTTGTGGCTGTCTATAAAAATAAACAAAATATACAAAACAAGAGTTCCCAGGCATTGAATAACTGAAATAGGTGGGATCCCGGAGAGGAGGGCAATACATTTAGTGAGAGCCACAATTATCACAGGCTTTCACTTGCAAGCACTTTCCAGATTACCATGCAGGGAGATGGTGCCCAAATGGAAAGCAGCTTTTACTGAAGTAAGAGGAAAAGATAAGTGACAGCAATGGCTGGGATTTTCAGGTAAGGACCATGGACAGGAGGAAGACTGATTCATGGTAGGTGGGTGAAAATACTCCAGAAAACTTGTGGCGAATCTCTAAGTCCTAGGCCAAAGATGGGGCCCTGAATGTGTACAGCAGGGTTAGAAGTAAAGGGTTAGAAGGAGGGTCTGCTTGCAAACAAACAGCTGAACAGAGATACCAGAGGTTGTCCAGGGAGCAGGAGTGAAAAGCATTCACTGAGCATCTCAGACACTCTGTTGAGACTCCAGAGAGGCAACACCTTAGGAATGACCATGCCTTAGAGTATACGCATATGACCTAAAACTAAAGGCAAAGTTAAAATAAACTCATCACACACACACACACACACACACACACACACACACACACACACACACACA
>NW_017732429.1:293002-301008 GCF_001890085.2 Hipposideros armiger | reverse complement strand
CAGTGTACCCTCAGCCTGGCTTGGTGGCCAGTTCTTCAGCCTTTGCCTGCTTGGCGATGCGAGCCACCCATTTGGGACCTAGAACGTTGTCTCCCCAGTGACCGCGGATCTCATCGTATCTGTTCATTGTATTTGGTCCAGACAGCTTCCACCAGCTTAGCCAGCGCTCCTTTGTCTTCCAAGTTAGCCTGTATGAAGGCGACAGTGACACGGGTCTTCCTGTGGACTAGACGTCCCAGCCTGGCCTTCCCCTTGATAATGCAGTAGGGAACCTCCACCCTACAGGACAGGGCAGGCAGGAAGTCAACCGGCTGCATGGGATCCCCATCATGTGCAGTCACCACCAGCTGTGCCTTCTTGCTCTCCGCCAAAGTGGTGGCAGTATTAACCCCTGCTCAGAGGACAGGTGGCCTCATAGTGGGGACATCCCCCCTTGCGGGCAGCTTTTATCTCAGCTCGAGCCAACAATCCTGCTTCTTCCCTTGCTTTGTCTCCGGTTTGTACTTGTGAGCCAGCTTAAGCAGTTGATTAAACTGCCTGGTGGTCCAAGACCTGGGTGAGCTGGTTAACGGCAGGAGGCCCTTTGAGGCACTTACAGAGAATAGCTCTTTGCCGCTGCAGCCGAATGTGCCGGGGCCATTTGACAAAGCGGGTGAGGTCCCTTTCGGGCTGGATGTCCTGCCCAATGCCAAAATTCTTGGGCCTTTTCTCACACGGGATTTCCCACCTTCTTGGCCTCCTGCTTCTTCACAACAGTAGGGGCTGGCGCCACCTTCTTCCCCTCAGCCTTCTTCCTTTTCAGCATCAAGGACAGAAGGAGGAGAGAGCACAGTTCCCCCCCTTTTTTTTTTTGTTAATGAAGAAGGATACAATGGCATGAGCTGAGCATGTCAGGATAGGTGTTTGGGTGAAAGAATGAATTAACATGGGAAGTTTGAAGAAAGCGACGAGTTTGTGAAGTAGTTTAATAATCTTGGAAAGTAAAAAGTAAACTTACCGGAGAAATATGGCAATATTGCTGGGAGCTTGATTTACGGATTTAAAGTACATCCCCTCTGCCTGATTATATTACTTTCCTCAAGCAAAGTTAGCTGCTCTTACTCAGTTGTAGATCAGTGTGTTCAACATCATTGTGATATATCCAAACTATCGACTGCTTCCACATTCTAACATTTATATTAGCCATAACCCTCATCAATGAGAAGGTCATTTATTAAGCAAATGCTTACTTAATGATATGTTCTTGTCTGAAAAGACACAAGAGAATGATGTGGAATGGACAGATGAAGTAGTGGCTACCTTGGAGAACTTAATTCAAAAGCAGTGCTTTTTCATCAGTTCTAAAGATAATGCTAGTTGTTAAGAATGAAGTGAAAAAGGGCCGGCTGAGTGGCTCAGTTGGTTAAGAGCTCGCTCAAGAGTTTGAGCTCTGAGCAACAGTGGTCCGAGTCTCAGCCCGAGCTGAGCAGCCGCTGAGCTGCCAACAGGTGGCAGGATGGCTCAGCTAAAAAAAAAAAAAAAAAAAAAAAAAGTACTGAAAAACACTAGCACAAGCAGTGGTAGAACAAGAAAGAATATGATAAAAAGCACTGGAGGTAGCCTGAAACAATGCTTTTTCTAAGTGTTTCCTCTTCCCCAATTCTTCTCCCTTTACATGTTCTCTTGCCAAGTCTTGCATGCTAGAAATGTTCTCTACTTATGTTAAGCACTGTTTCTCTACTTAGGTTAGGCAGAATTCAGGGTAGGAAGCTAGATGAGATATCTCAGAAGAAAGAGAAAGGCCTATATGTACGTAATTGTATTGACATTATAAGTACCAAATGCATGTGAGGATAGAGTATATAGGAGTGAATGAATAATTTGTCTCATAGCAGTAGGGAAAATTGCCATTAATGTCATTAATGTTAGTGCTTCTGAACTTTCTGGATTCAAAACCACCTACATGATATCTTCTTGGTAAAAGGAAATAAATCATTGTGAAAAGAAAGTACCATATGGAATGTTTCCATGTATCTGAATTATCAATCTAGATTGGAGTAAGAAATAACCATGTTATCAGAGTGAAGAACACTGAATCATGGAACCAAATGAACAAACACAACTTTGGTTAAATTAATTGATAATTTTCATGTTTTTGTACTCATGACTTAGGATAGTGGATATTTAACAGGGACACCTCACTCTCATTCAATCCCTATGATTTGCTATTGATTTTATGGAACACTCACTTCCAAATCTCTCCATCCTTCATCTGTGCCAGTCTCTCTCATGTTGCCACACCCCTGTCTGACCCGAGAAGGGGACGGGGTACACCTGAGCACCAGGAAGTGTGCCTACAGAACCCATCCAAGGTGAAAACAAGTAAACTCACTGTTCATTAAACTGCGAAGCCACCCACATGCAACCCATACTCAAAGCACCTGCAACAGAAACACAAGGACACTTTTCAATAATTTAGTCATTTAGAAGCATGTTTACAGTAATACCTTGGTTTGTGAGCATAATTTGTTCCAGAAACAAACTACTCATACTGCAAGGCATCACTTGTTTACCATGTTAAAATGTAATACAAATGCTTGGTCATCTTGCAGATCACTCGCAAACTACGTTACTCACAATCCAAGGATTTACTGTATGTGGTTTGGGTATATTTGTTTTTTCTTTTTCTTTTCAAAATTTACTGCCCTTAATTGCAACATCCTCACTGTATTGTTGCAGCACTCAGTCAATGCCAAGATAGGATTTAGAAAGTTTCTCATTGCCTGTTCAGTGTTCAAAATTCTTTCCTTTAAGTTTCAAGTCATCTTTTTTTTATTCATTCAATGTTAGACACAATTGCTGGTGACCCAAGGACCAATATGTACTCAGTCACACAGACTCTATAGATGATACTATATTTGAATTGCTACAATTCAGACTGACAAGAAGGAAAGGAGGGACAGTAAATCCCAAGCAGAGGAAATAGCATAGAACACAAGCAAACAAACACACAAACAACAATGGAAGTAAGATATGGAAAAGCGCATTGTATGTGGCCACTCCTAGGTTTTCTGTTGAACTGAGTGGTCTATATAGGAGAAAAATTAGACTTAATAACCAGAGAACTTTTGTGAAAGTGTAAGAAGTTACTGGCTGAAATTAAATGGAAAAAAATAAAGCCATATTTGTATTTTAGAGAGACAACTTTGGAGGAACTATAGAAGACGGATTGGAATAAGAGAATTCTAGAGGTGGAAGTAAGGCAGAGACGGGGCAGAGCTGGTTATTCCAGTAGTCCCGTAGGATACTACGAACAGTTGAACTAAATACTGGCAGGAAGTGTAAAGAAGACAAGGAAAAATGGGAGGCATCCTCTGGATGGAGAACCAGGAAGACTTGAGAAACAATTGCATATAATAATTAAGAGAGACATCAATAATGTCCATTTGTTGTCTCAGGCAAATGAATAGGTAGTGGCCATTCATTGAGATACACAAAATGTTAAAAAATATTTTTGCTTTTTGAGTCTTTTATCATGGTACTGGGATTTTTAGGAGATCTAACACCTTAAGCCCTTGTCATTTTGTACCTTGCATATAATGGCTCCACAGATATTAAGTGCAAAACCTAGAACAAACACCAACTTTAGAATGTTGCCTGAGGCTAGCCCTGGGTACAAATAACTTGTGTAATTTCTATAATTGGATTTTAATGGGTAAAACTCTCTGGATTTTTCTTTTTTCCTTTCGGAAGAGTGCCAATATCTCATGTAATACCAATATACCAGTGTTTAACAGGATGCGTTTAGGAGAACAGCCTAAGGCTGTTTTTACATGTGCAGTATCAGGGGTGATTACAATATCATTTCTCCCATAACTTGGCCAGATACAGTTCCTCCATGTAGGGCTGCATAGCTGTCATGCAACAAGTGACCTATTTGGACAATTAGTGAGCAAACATCCTATGACTATTTCTAACAAGGTGACTATAAATATCAGACTAAATGTTTTGTTTTCTTTTGTTTTGTTTCCACCCCTCCCCCCAACTAAAAGACTTTAAAATAATCCAGGTTAGATATTGTTTGCAAAGCAAAGTGAAAGATCTGTTCATGTTTCCCAAATAAAATTCTCTTGACAAAATTTGCAAGTTACATTTATACAATAAAAATAAGAAAAATGCTCATTCATGACTATATAGATTTTCCACAGGTATTTATGGCTAAAATTGATATATTATGGTTTATAGAAAAATCTGATACATGATTTTAGAAAAGTATGAAAAAACATTAACTTATGGGTCTACTGCTGAATGATTAATTTATTCCTTGTCTATGACAACACATTTCACTAATTCAGTTATTATTTGTTTGTTTCCACATTTTGAATGTAATACTAATAGTCATGTTTCTGATTGCTTATGGGCATGATTGCATAATTACTAATGATGATTGTCTCATACATTCATGAAAGAAACATCTGATTTTTAACAAATAATGATCATAGTTTACTATTTAGGCACACTGAGATACAAACCCTCTTCAAACCATAGAGTGTGATACAGTCATATCCCACATAGACCATCTCAGAGTAAGAAAAAAAAATCACTCTTAGTTATAATACAGAATGCAAACAAGTAGCATTGCAAAGTTATTTGATTTACAATTCCATTTTACTTTGAAACTTTCCAATCAGAAATGATACATAAATGTTTATGCATGCTTGCTCTAAATACCAATTGATACAAGTATCAAACTTTATTAAATATATCTTTAGCTCTTATAGTAAACTAACAAAAAAACCACAAAGGAAAACAAACCAAACATAAAATTCAGAGATGAAGAAAACATAAGTAAAAATTGAACTCGTAGAATTAATAAATAAATTACATCCAGGTTCAGGGTTCCATTTATATTTTACAAAAAATGTTTATCAGCTGATATTCCTAACAGAAGCCTACAGTTTTTTGTTCAATTATTGTTCATGCAGCTGTATATTACCAAACACTGAGAGATAGACACTATTCTAACTAGAAATAGCACCTACTAGAGTATACTTTTGAAGTTTCTGAAACCAAGTGTATTTAAAAGGTTTTCTCTATTTCCTTTGATTTTCAACCTTGATCAATTTTCATTTGAAGAGGTAATTGTAAAATCCCCAGAGTACCCACAACAACATAATTAGACGCTCAACCACAAACTCAAACAAAATGAATCCCCATTTACCAAAGAAAGTGATGTGAACATCTTACCTTTTGTCTAAATACATTGATCATTTTAATTACAAATTACAGAAAAAGTAAATGAATCATAGCATTCAGTATCTAGCATATATGTGTATGTGCATGTGTGTGTGTACTTTTATATCTTAAAATGAAGTAGGGAACAGACAATACTATAACAAACTATCATTTAAATGTTGAGTATGCATTAGTAATACATTATTTTTAAAATTTGATACACATTTAAAAATTGTGTTCTGTATGTAGGAGAAATGTTTTTTGCAGGAAAAGAATGATGATATTCTTTCTATTATTAGGGTGGGACCTACATTAGTTGACTGCAGAATTGCCATGAAGGGATCATAAGAAGCCTTTGTAAACTTAGATAAAATTTGTATTCTGTAATGTGTCCTTTGTCAAAGTTCTGGGATAGCAGGTGGTTGTGTGCGGGGTGGGAATGTCATACAAATGTAATGCAAGTGCATAACTCTCAGAATCTTTACCAGTGAATTAATACAATGCAGACACTTTAATCTAAAAATTCAATGTGTGTCTATACTGGGGATGTAGTTCAATCTTTATAAAAATTAACGCAAGTGATTTTTTAGTACTCGTCTGGCTGCAACAGTGAGCCTTGAATAAAAATAAAGAGGGCCTGAGAATAAGCCCCTGTATACAGGGCACTATGAATAGTAAGATCTTTGAAAATATTGACAGGCCAAGGAGTCAAAGAGAGACATGCTAAATACGGGTCACTCTGGTGAACCCTCAGTTGTATTATCTTTTGTTCTTTTTTTTTTTTTTCTGTTTCTTTACTGCACTATAAAGTTTTCATTTTCATTAAGATTTCAGGAAAGTTTATAAGTTCTACTTTATTCTGTTTAGAGAAAAGTAAACCAATGAGACCTAACAGTACAGGAAAAAGCAGATGTGAAACTCTAACAGGTAACCAAAAGCAATGCCTGGGGCAGCAATCCACAAGAGGTGACAGCAATTCAAGTTAATAAGGATTCTCTGGGGATTATCAGCAACAGTAAATATCAGAGGAAGGAATAGAGGGAGGGAGGAAGGGAGGGAAGGAAGGAGGTTAGAAGAGAAGAAGTGAAAAAAGTGAAGGAGGAAAGCATGAATATCCAGCAGACAGGTGGGAAGAAGGCTTTGAGGACTCATGTTGGCTAAGTATGAAAAAGAAGTGATAGCCTGTAGTCTGGGAAACTTAAGGTTTGGTAATATAACTTGAAATTTACACATATATATGTATATATGTGTAAATTTCAAGTTATATATATGGTGATGGTTTGAAGTGAAACTATTTAGAGTCAATGATATGTTTCATATGGAAACTGATAATCATTTTGTACAGATGAAATGAGAGAAAACAGTGTAACTTTCACTTCTCTTAACACTTAATTCCTTGACTTTTCAGTTGATGCAAACCTGATGATAGTATCCCTGGATGATGGGTTGGTATAAACATTCTGCCCATGTCACATGAAGATGGTGTGGGAGTTGAGACATTTATTCTTTCTCTCTCTCGCTCTCTCTCATCCCAATTTATATATTGTGAACTATAAGTAGAGAATTTAACCTAATTTTCTGTTATATTTTAAATAGTTGCTGTTATAACTTTACTTATGTTTATTTTAGGATAACAGATGTGATATGCAGTATTTATTGACCACATTTTAGAGGTTTTCGATTCATTCTGTTACCAGGGAATTTTAAAGTATTTTATAATTTACCTGTTTAAAAATTCCTTTGTAGTATCAGCCTGAAATCCTTTACCTGTTGTTCAACACACACACACACACACACACACACACACACACACACACACACACACTATATATATATATTTATACACAATTTACACACAAATATATATATATATAATTAAATAGTGGTTTACTTCTATTCTGTGCCTCTATCCTGACACTTCAGTTAATAATCAACTATCTCTTATTGCTTGATTACTAGAGAAAATGCAGGGACTATAGATAAATAGAGAGAGATTGATATCTAGGTAATTTGATTTAGGAGAAATTGGGTCCAATACTGGCTGAAAAAAACGTTTCTTTCAGTTTTCTATTGTGATACATATAACTCTTGGCCTTAATTCAATCATTTAGAGTCACTCCAAGTAACTGGCATTTTAAAGCCACTATTTGTGTTACCTGGGAAAGATGAGATATTAATCACATTGTTCGATTCATTCAAAATATTAGTAATTCATTTTAAAACGTACTATTATGCTTTTAAACATATTTGCTGTGGGAATGCAAATGAAAATAAGCTATGAGCATTGCCCTCAAGGCACTCTTAGTTTTCTGGGGCAGGGGATATACAGACATTACAATACAAGCTATTAACGACACAATGTTCCAAGAGGTAACATAGAGGGCTTCATTAATAAACGAATAACTGATACTGTTCAGAAGTGAAGTGAGATATGAGCAGGTCACAGAGAAAATTAAGAATAAGAATGATTGTGCAAACTTCCACTATTTTGACCTTCCCGTTCTCTGCCAAAGACAATCCATTTCTAGGCAAAAAACAAAAACAAAAACAAAAAACAAACACATAAATATTGAAATAATCTTTAAAATACTTGTTGCATTGAATCTCCTGATTTGATTCATTGTTCATACATGATTCTCATATCTTTACTCAATGGAGTAAAATTTGTAACATTTAAAAGTACTCTGGGGCCAGCCGAGTGGCTCAGTTGGTTAAGAGCTCGCTCAAGGGTTTGAGCTCTGAGCAACAGCAGTTCGAGTCCAGCCCGAGCTGAGTTGCCGCTGAGCTGCCAA
>NW_017732429.1:248125-291697 GCF_001890085.2 Hipposideros armiger | reverse complement strand
GTTCTACTTATGATACATCAACTGGTATAGAAAGATGCTCATCCCATTATTAATTTAGGAATAAATCTGAAAGCTTTCCTCTTGTAAAAGTTATTTTCAAAAGCAAACCATATGTGATTCTTATATATTTTACTCAAATTATTCATTTAAAAAGACAGCACAATGTTTCATTCTTTCACAGGTGTATAGGCATCCATGGTTAGTGGTCTTTCCACTTAAAAATATATTTATTTTATATGCACTAAACTTCTCTTGCTATTCAAAATTCAAGTCATTTTTCTTTCATTTCTTCCTCAAAGAAAAAGATTTTTGTCAGTCACCAATTTAATGAAACAATTTAAAAACTGCTGCTTGTGGAGCGTAATTAAGGTTTTCCCTTTTCAGATTAAGTAATCCAATCAGCAGTGTGAGTTCAAACTCTGAGCCACAAGCAAAAGTTTTAAAAAGAACTCCTTCTTTATTAACTACAAAATAATTAGAGGTTGAGGAAAATGGCAAGCAAGGGTTATGAGGGCAAATGGTGAAAGGAGTTTTATCTTTTCATTTCATTATTATAAAAATGATCTCTGAACCAAGGAAACTATTAAGGATCAATATACCATTAAATGATAAAATATTAATAAAAATCTCACAAAACATTTATGTGTAGCTAAGAAGTTCTGCTCTGCTCTTTCCATTGCAAACTTCCTTGTTCCTGTGGCAGTCTGTGATGAGTGGGCTTCTCTGGAACAAATCTGCATAAAGGGAGGCATTGACATGACAATCTTCTCTAAGTGTTGTTGCAGCACCATCATTAACTCTGCAGTCTTTCTCTTGGTTTTGAAAAATCTGAAGAATGGACAACTGAAATGCAAAGAAAACCGTTTGCTGCCTTATTTTACCAATCCTGCGGAGACTTTCTAGGTTTATATTCCCACTCTGCTTTTTCATCCTTATATAATTTTCCTCTCAGTAGTCAGCTAGATGTTTCAAGTTGCCCCAGTTTTCAAGATATCTTGTCAGGCTCCTGCTTCTGTCTTCTTACATTATCTCAACAGCTCCATAAACTGATACCTACAAAGAATAGAACAACAAAGTCTTGTAGAAAGTTTTAAACAAGGATATTAACTCTGCTTTCATCTACGTGCAACAATGCCAGGGATAAAATTTATTTTACTATTTTGTCATTTCATTATAACAATGAAAAAAAAAATAGCCTAATTACAGAATTAGTCTTTGGCAAAAAATATAGTACATTCTTACAAATGATTCATACATTTTAAGACAAACTTAGTTATCAAATGTTATTATTTATGATGTCAGATTTCTCACTGAAGAATTCTAGCACCAGAGTATTAAAGTAATATTGATTTTTCAGTGCTTCACCCTGTTGTCATATATAACAGTGATACAATCAAGCAAGCAAATATCTATCTTTTTTTTTCTTTGTTGCTCACTTCTTTACATTGATATTCTTGATGACTTGGATAGTAATTTTGAACTTCAGTGATCATACTCTCCCATAATAACATATAACTTATTTTTATTCAATTTTTGCTTTTGAAATTCTTCTGTCTCACATTTATGACTACTGCTTATCATCATCATCATCATCATCATCATCATCATCATCATCATCATCATTGTGCCCTTGCTTAATAATTTCTCAGTCCATGGTCCCTGGCTCTTCTCTAATATCTCACATATTTTTCCTCTGGCCTGTTTAATATAATTCAAGTGAAAGCAGGGATAAATGATCTCAAAGTGAGAACCAATAAGTATTATTGAGTTTTTACCATGCATGGAATTATGTTGTTTAAAAAGATAAATACATTTTGCCTCTTCTCATTAATACTTATACTTTAGTATAATTTAAAAATGCATAGTGATGTTCCAGCCGAGTGGCACGTTGGGTAAGAGCTGGCTTGGGATGCCAAAGGCCCCGGTTCGGATCCCACATATGAGGGCCAGTGACACTGCCCTCTACAGCTAAGATGCTGAACAACAGCTCAACCTGGAGCTGGGCTGCCATGAGTCGCCGGCGACGGAAGATGGGTTGCCATGGGCTACTGTGTGTAGCCAGCAGCCAGCGTGAGCGGCCAGCAGCTACAGTGAGCGGCCATCCAGAAGCCGGCGACTGATCTGCCTCACCCAGGAAGAGCGCAATGATGGTGCCAACTTGGGCCAGTGAAGCAACGTCCTCCACAACTAGACTAAAGAACAAAAGGACTGCAACTTGTCTGCTCCCCTTCCTCGATTCCCCAAAGCTGTTCTCATCCCCCAATTCCCCAATTAAAAAAAAATTAAAAAAATAAATCTTTAAAAAAATAAGTAAATAAAAATACATAATGAAGGTAAAAGTTAAAATAGAAATGAAATGGTAAAGCAGAGGAAGGATCAACTAATTTGACTCTGTGAGTCAGAGAAGCATTTGAGTTTTAAAAGGAGAAAAGTATCTCTCTAGGAAGTTTAGACAAGGAGTAGGTGAGCAAAGGTGAAAGTAATTGCTAAGGAGTACACACACATTAACATGGATTTTATAGTGATTTTTTTATTGTTTAGAGGCCAGTGATTCTCCTTTCCTTGTGAAATATGCTCTGAAATGTTGAAATTGTCACATGCCTGTATTTTAAATGAAAATGAGAGGCAGAATTGAGGTGTGCTTTATAGTCTTGACCAATGGACTAAATATTGGGTTGTCGGAAAAGTCAAGACACGTTTTTGCAATGAAAAACACAGAAAAAATATATCATGATGTTTCTGACAACCCAATAGATTGAAAAGATAAATAATTTTCAGTGCCAGAGGATACGAGAAGCCGGTTTACTCAGCATGGATTCTATATAAGACTCAGATAATAATTTGCACAGGCAAAGGAACTGATCTTTGGTTATCAGAATTCACTTTTATATGTAGTTTTAGTATTTAAATTAACTGACCTGCCAAACTAGATTTAAAGAATATTCTTGAAAACTATATACACCAAACAATAAATTCTATCCATTTCTAATAAATGTTAGTATCTCAATAAACTCATATAAGAAAAAACTATTTTTACACAATGAATTTTTTGCTTATATTTGCAAGTTAAATGCTTTTTTTGCTATTATTAAATGCCTTTCTAAATTTCACTGCTCTCATCCCCCCCCAGTTTCTACCCATTGAGCATGTGTTGGTAAGGTAGACATATGGGCACTGGGGTTTATCAACTTTGTTTTCTGAGGTATCATTGTTCCCCGCACTGTTCAATCTCTTTAACGCTTCCCTTCCCTTAGATTTCAATATTTGTGGGCATATTATGAGCAGCATTTATCCACTGGTTGTGAATGAAACACATAGCTTCGAAGATTCCCTTTAATAACAATTCTATGCTTCAGTTACTTTTAGTATTAGAGTAATAGAAATGTATACTTTTCCCTTTTCCTTATGTAAGTTCCTAGTTTCTGATCCTTAAGCAATGTAGGGATGTTCTATGCATGTGTATTTTAAAAGACTAAGAGCCGGCATTGACTGTGATGCAATGGGCGGTACTGCCACAAAATAAAGAATTTAAATGTAAAAAATAAAGCCCATCTGGCAACTGCCAGTACCAACATAAAGGAATCACAAGGAGAACAGGACAAACTCCTCAAAAAGAAGGGGAAAAAAAATGTGGCAATTGAAATTTGGGGCTTGTGCTTTCATTCCCATTATATTTCTCTTTGAAGTGGGGGTAGCTCTAGGCCAAGATTTAAATGTTGGCTTGAGCAGTATTTTTTCCCGTGGAATGTCTCCAGGGAATCTCTGACTGAGATCCAAATTCAAGCCCATTGTAATCTCCCTGCACGGTGAAGCATATGGAGTGGCAGATTTGTGCAGAATGGTGTTATGCAGATGTAGGATGGTGGTGATGCTACACCGTGAAGCTGAAGATAGCATCTAGGGGTGTTCAAAACGATCAGTTTCACTGCCTGGTTTGAAAAAATGTAGAAATAAATTCAAATTGAGAAAATGATTATGCGTGGAGGAATTTAACAGAACATAATGTTGAAACACTTAATGGTCAAATGAAAACTGAAACCAAAGTTAGGCTAAAAAAGAACTGGACTGATGACAGACATCAGACTTGTTATGTATCAGAAAGGAAATGTAGCATTTGAAAATGTGATTCTTTGCAATATCTGATTTCATTGATATCCTATTCAGATTGCATACCTAAGTGTAGGAAAAATGTTGATGAATGTTAGGGGACAGTGAGGGGAAATTAAAAACAATAAGAAAAGAAAACTGATTTTTTGAAAAGTTATCTTTTCAAAAATTTTTGTAAAAAGGTATTACCTAAGTTCTGGAAGTATGAGACAAATTTATATAAAGCTGTCTATTAAGAATAAAGAGAAAACTTTGTATAAACACTAGATAAAAATAGACCATTAGGTTGATATCATAATAAGTAGATTAACTTTGATAATTTTATGAAACTTTTAAGAAAAAATCTGAAATTTGTCATCTGAAAGAAACAATTTTTACACTATTTGTTTAGATCCTTGAGTTATTTCATTAAAATTGGGTCCAGGATGGCATTTAATCTACTCACAAGGCAAAGGCTACAGACCTTTTCTTCCAACTCATTTATTCACTCATTCAATAAATATTAAGTAAAAACCATGAGCCAATTATCAACATAATAATAATGACTAATTTAATATCTTCAATGTCAAAGTTACATATCAGGCCTGGCTTTTTTTTTGTCTTTTGCACTACAATTAAACATTGAAAATGCTATCATTTACCTTTGAGAATATCATAATAAGTTATGAATTCAAATGGTAATTTTATATCATTAAGGCCAGAAAAATGCTTTCTGATTTTAGTTTATTTTAGTCTCAGTATAAGTTAGTTTAAGGGTACTTTAATATGTCTGACTTAGAAACGGCCTCAAATTTCAGCATTAGCTGTTGTCTTTAACTAGATGTACTAAACACATATTCATTTGTTAAGGTAAAATTGCACGGAGCCTAAGATGCCAAAAACTTCAATGCATAAAAGAGACATAGAGAATGAAAAGTAATTTTTCTAAGAAATAAACTGTAAAAACTATAGGTTAATTGTGTACATTATTTTACCTTATAGTGAGAAGACATACATATGGCAAGAAGTTTTATAATTTTATTTTTTAATTTACAAAACAAATATAAACAAAAATACATATTACATGTCTATATAGTATTGTATCCCTTTATCCTTACATATAAATCTGTATAAATTAAGAATAACATTATTAGTAAAATTTAACATTTTGTATATTTATTTCTACATTACTTATTAAGGTAATTACATACTCCATTATTTTGCTAACTTTTATTTATTTATTTTTTGCAAAAATGCCCAGGAAGTTTTTGGAATGAATTCCTTTTTTTTTTTTTTAGATTTTTATTGGGGAGTTGGGGGAGGGGAACAGCATTGGGGAATCAGGGAAGGGGAACAGACAAGTTGCTGTCCTTTTGTTCTTCAGTCTAGTTGTGGAGGACGTTGCTTTGTTGGCCCGTGTTGGTGTTGGTGTTATCATTGTGCTCTTCCTGGGTGAAGCAGTCGCTCACTGGTCATTGGACGGCCACTTGCAGTGGCTCACAGAAGCTCACAAAAGCTCATGCCAGCTGACGGCCAGCCCCACTGCAGCCTACACCATTGCTGGTGACTCATAGCAGCCCAGCTCCTGGTTGAGCTGTTGTTCACCATCTTCCTTGTAGAGGGCGCAGCATCAATTGCCCTCATGTGGGGTCTGAACTGGGGGCCCTGCTTCTCAGAGCTGGAGTCCCCAGCCAACTCTTAACCACTGGACCACTTGGCTGGCCCTGGAATGAATTCCTTTTTATTATAATTGTGGCATCTATAAATAGGCAGTAATATTTTATTTTTCTATTAACCTCTATTGCCTATGTATATTTGAATTTAATAGCAATGCTTTCACTCAGAAACTATTTATTTAGTGCAATTATGTGCCATTCTGATTTTTAGACATAGGCAATAATGATGGGAATAAGGCAAATATTTACCCTTATAAAGCTTACATTTAATATGGAAGAGAAAACAGATAAATAACTGTATAATATAATGTCAGGTATTGGTAAATTTATGAAACCCAGGGTGAGGCATAGTATGTAATAGTGAAAGTCAAGGAAATAATAGACAATTATAGATAAGGTGTTCTTGGGGAGACTTTCTGAGAAGGTGACATTTGTGCAGATACTGGAAGAAAATGTTACTGGAGTACAGCAAATGAACAAATGGGAAGTGGTAGGAGAGGGTGTTCAAGGGTCAGATCAGGTATAGAGTTTGGGTATTTTGTGATTGTGCTGGAAAGACATTGGCTTCTTTGAACACAAGTGTGGCAATATCTGATTTACATTTTTAAATGCTCATTCTGCAGCATATTTTAATTTGTTCAGGAAGAACTGGCAATAAATTGGAGTAGGATGCAATGGAAGTGGGGGAAAAAAATCCATGTTTAGGATACATACTGAAGGTACAGCCAAGAAAACAGAGTGGTACAAGACAAAAAGTAGAATTTGAATGATTCCCATTTTTACAGGCTGTGCAAAATGATGAACATTGGTGTCTTTCCTTAATAAGGAAAATACTAGAAACCAGCATGTGGGAAAAATGTGTTGTTAATTAGGGTATGTCATGTCTGAGATAATTATTAGACTATGGAGATTACAGACACCGAGAGGATTGGCAAGGGTAGAGATAAGGGTTTGGGAAATCTAAAAAATGCATCTTCTCTGTTCATCCCCAATTACAAATTCAGCTGGGACTTTATAAATGTTGCCTTTGAGGGTGAACTTCAACCACTGTGTGTCAGAGTAGGAGTGGATAGTAAGTAAATGCTCCAGCCTCCCATCCCTTTGGGCAGATAATTCTGACAGCATCTCAATATGTTTTTCTGGAGGTCCAGAGCAACTGTTACCTTGCCATGGTTAATTTTATATGTCAATTTAGCTAAGCCACAGTACACAAATATTTGGTTAAACACCAGTCTAAATGTTACTGTGAAGATAGTTGTTATATGAATATGAGATGAACATTCAGGTCAATAGACTTTGAAAAAAGCAGATTATACTCCATAATGCAGTAGGCCTAATTTAATCAGTTGAAGATCTTAAGAAGAAAAAGACAGAGGTACCCACAGTCAAGGTTTAACCTCAGCCTCTCTTAGTCTTCAAACTGCCAGTGTTCTCTACAGAATTTGGATTTGATAACCTCCAAAGAGTGTGATCTAATTCTCAATCTCTCTCTCCCTCCCTCTCTCTCTCTCTCTAGCCCCTTTATCTCTTTAGATACAAAGATAGATAGATGGATAGATAGATGATAGATAGATAGATAGAGATAGACACACATACATACACGCACTTCTTGGTACTTTTGGTACCATAATCTGTATTAGACAGGGTTTTCCAAAGAAATAGAAGCACTGTCTTTTTGGAGAACCCTGACTAACTAATACATATTTTGTGCCCAAAGTGGTCCTAGAGGACAAAAATTTTAGGGATCAGTTTTCTGAATTGGCTTGAGGTTTCTGGAATTTATTCTCTAATCTGATTAGATTTAAAAGCACTATGACTGTATTTCAGTATTAAAGAGAGTACTAATGAGTCATGGTGAGATGTAGATACAGAATGTCACTATTAGATGCTGCTAATCATGAGGCACTCTGGATTTAGTTCTCTGCCAAGGAACTGAGGCTCAGAACAGTGGAAATCTGCAACACACTAAACTAGGATTGCTGCAGGATCAAAGGCAGACAAGCCCTTCTCCAAACTGGTATATATAATTAAATATAAAATTATATATAAGCATGTAATATAGATATATACATATCTATACATGCATTCAGTAGTCAAATGCAATCAAATAATCAAATAATCAAATGTAAAATTCTAATATAGAGTTGAGGTTAAGATGGAATTCAGGTTGGCCTGCTTTTGAGTCATTACCCAGACACATCACTGAGCCATAGTTTCTTTTGTACTCTTCTGAAAAATGGAGTTAATACCACAGGGGGTTGTGAAGATTAAGTGAAATAATGAAGGTAAAGTAAGTTGCACAATGCCTGGCAAGAAGTAACGCCTCAAAAAATGGTAGGTTTTATCTTTATAATAGAAACAAGCAAATATACTAGCCAACAGGGTCAGTAGACTTCCATTAATTGAGTACCCAATTCAGTTCCAACTTATCAGTTAAAGAGAGGGGTTCAGTAGTCAGGGATGTTGATAGTATCTCTGTTGTCTTATAGCTTAATTTCTGCATTGGGAGAAAAAGAGGGCTGAGAGAAACTTGAAAACACTATATATTTATTTTATTTATTTTTATTTATTTTTTAAAGATTTTTATTGGGGAATTGGGTGATGGAAACAGCGTTGGGGAATTGTGGGAAGGGGAACAGACAAGTTGCTGTCTTTTTTTTGTTCTTCAGTCTAGTTGTGGAGGACGTTGCTTCACTGGCCCAAGTTGGCACCATCATTGCACTCTTCCTGGGTGAGGCAGGTCAGTTGCTGGCTTCTGGACGGCCGCTCACTGCGGCTGCTGGCTGCTCACGCTGGCTGCTGGCTACATACAGTAGCCCATGGCAACCCGCTGCAGCAGGGGCTGCAGCCTCTGCTGATGCTGGCGCCAGCAACTCATGGTAGCCCAGCTCCAGGTTGAGCTGTTGTTCAGCATCTTAGCTATAGAGGGCAGTGTCACTGACCCTCATATGTGGGATCCGAACCGGGGCCCTCTGGCGTCCCAAGCCAGCTCTTAGCCAACGCGCCACTCGGTCGGTCCCATATTTATTTTAAAACAACAAGATCAAAGGCACTTCTGGGGAGAAAAGATAATGGGCTTGACTTGACTGGGGTGAAGGAAAGCAGTTAGGAAGTAATGGATAGGAAAAAGTAGATTAGTAGTTTTATATTTCCCAAAGCTGAAGGAGTTGAATCACAAAAGTTTTAGAGAATGATGTATAGAGGTCTTGGGAGAGATTTACGTAAGTGATTAAATTGTTACCTTGCTGAACTTTATGGGATGCTGGAGTGGTATGACCATCTCTCAGTATCTTAAAATTCGAAATATTTTCACTGAGTTTATTTTCTATTCTCAGAATGCAGCCTCATATTTATTTTCTCCTTAAAATAGAAACGTATACAGCCAGAACTGCTCAGTATAGCAACCTATTTAAGATTCCAAATTTAAAATAATAGAATGTCCCTCACATTTTGAAATGAAATGAGTAGTCATTTTATTCATTCATTGTCACCTATAATTTGTCCTCCAAATTAACAGGCATGTGACTGTTTTTCAAACCTTTTTTACCAAAAGCAATTTATTTATTCATTTATATTATTTTAAATAGTTCAAGCTTTTGGCTTTGACTAATTTGACGTAAATTATTTTACGTGCTAATCATAATAGCATTTTGAATTTATTGTGCTTAAATATGAACATTATGTTAATTAAAGAAGGATAACACAGAAAAATCTGATAACCTAATAGAAATGGACAAATATCATGTATTTGAATACTGAGTTTTTAGGTTTATTTATTGAACTCCAAATTAGAATTAGACCAATATCACGTTTTTGAATGCTGTGTTTTTAGGTTTAGTTATTGAACCCCCAAATTTTGATCCTTTATTCTCATGACAAAAAAATACATAAATAAAAGAAAGAGAAAACAATACATAATTTTTTAAAGTAAGTAAAGATAAATCTGAAAATAAAATATACAGTTTAACCAAAGGATGTTGTAAATGCCATTAAATTTGTGGGAGTAAAAATTCCTCTCAATAAGGAAATCAGGAAAAGAAAAAAAATAAATAAAGGTGAAAAGTAATGCTGGGTAATAGAACAAATTTTTTGTTGAACTTCAACAAAAATGTACCTAAATTACTGTGTCAAATAATTATGATCTTTGTCACTAACTATAACTGTAAAAATCACAACAGTCCCTAGTGTTAGCCTTCATATTCACTTCATTTCCAATTACTATATTAGCATATATTACATTTATTTGATAAAAAGATTTTCTTTTTTTTTTTTTAATTTTATTGGGGAATTGGGGGAGGGGTACAGCATTGGGGAATCAGGAAAGGGGACCAGACAAGTTGCTGCCCTTTGGTTCTTCAGTCTAGTTGTGGAGGAAATCGCTTCACTGGCCCATGTTGATATTATCATTGCACTCTTCCCGGGTGAGGCAGTTGGTCGCCGGCCACTGGACAGCTGCTCACAGCAGCTCATGGCAGCCAGCCACTCACTGTAGCACAGAGGCTACAGCCTATGCCATTGACAATGACCCATGGCAGCCCAGCTCCAGGCTGAGCTGCCATTCATCATCTTAGCTGTAGAGGGCGCAGCATCACTGGCCCTCATGTGGTATCCAAACCAGGGCTCTGCTGCTCAGAGCTGGTGTCCCAAGCCAACTCTTAACCAATGCGCCAGTTGGCCGGCCCTTCATTTCTTTTCTCAAGTAACTGCTGCATTTTTTCAATAAGGCAGAAATTATTATGAAATTTGAATTCCACTAGTCTGTTATGAACTGGACATTGTATGTGTATCAGAGGAAAATTTTTGCATACTAGAGATTCTGGGGGTCCTTATAACTTTATTTCTATCTTTTGTCCTAAGAATTGCATCAGCCTAGATTTTCTTGCTTCTTCATTTCAAATATGTAACATCAAAGCAACAGAGTTTAGTTATTCTGTATTTCACTGACTCTCCAACAACTCAGGTATTTAGAAAACACAGAGGATAAGGCACCAGGAACTGCAATGTAGAGCTATTAGATATGCTATCATGTCTCCAAATCAGAGTCCTTGTAAGCAACCCCATGTGTGGACCTCTGAATATTGTTAAGTAATAATGAGGAAGATTACTAGTTTTGTTCTTAAATACTCAGCAAATTACTAAGCACTGCTCTCATTCATGGACAATCAATTGTAAATTCTAGTGATTGACATTATTTTACATAAGAAATTACATTTGATTTCACGTGCATTAAATATATAGATTACAAAATTTTAAAAAGTCAGTAGAACATACTAAATATAGACAACCTATTTCAAACAATAAAAATCAATTCTATGGTAGTGAGTAGTAATGAAGCAGGCTTCTTCTTTTCAACAGTAATCTAGATACTAGTTTATAGGCATTGATTTTTTAATCCCTAAACTGTCAAAAATTTATAACAAGTAATAATTATTTGTTACTTTCAAAATTAATTAAAAAGGACTGGTTGCATAAGAAATATTCCTTTGTTCAAAATATAATAAGCAAATAAAGTACCAAAGAGATTGTCATTCTTCTTTTAATAAGAATTATATTGGAAAATAAATACTAACTAGTTCTTTGGATGAATACCTTTGTAACTCCTTAAAGTACAACTAATAAAATAATGACATTTAATTGTCAAGGAATCTATTTACAAATTTATATAGCTTAAATATTAATGTATTTATAAGAAATGCATGTCTCAAATATACCACATAATTATGAAGTACAAAATCCATAAGTACATATACTAACTATAATTTCAAAAGAAATACATATTTTTACATTTGAGGGATATGATTCATAACTATGTAAACTGCATTTTACTTCATGCTGACATGGTAAAACACTCATTTATAAATTAAAATACTTTTGGCAACAAATATTAAAGCATTAGAAAAATATTTGCTGTCAAAATTAATCTAATTCAAAAATATTAAGAATATATAATTGAATTGAGTAAATATTAAAATAGCTTAAAAAGTATTGTAATTATTTGTAACAAATTCTCCAGTGCTTTCTTCTCTTTGAAGCTGGTACACTTGGACAGAAGTTCCACATTAAAACTGAAAATACTGTAAAAAGACTCAGAAATGTCCCTGTTTTAAGATTCAAGGCAGATATCAGAAATATTTTCCAAAATTAATTATACATAAATGATAGACAAAAAAATTGTAACTCCCACTATACCTATAATTGCTTTTAGTGTTATGACCAAGCCAGGGAATATGTATCTAATGTCATGTCAGTTAAATAGTTGTTCTTTTGCCAACAGAGGTCAATTACTCAAAATCAGTAATTGAAAATTTATATTTCTATAGAAGTTAAATTTCCTTGAGTTGATATTCAGTCTCAATGTTACGTATACACACACGCACACAAATGCACACACACACATAAATACACACGTATATTAACCAAAGAGTATGTGTGTAAGTGTATGTGTGTGTATACAAATATATACATTTATATCATTTTATTATTTTTGGTACATTTAAATAGCTGATAATCAAAGAAGACCCATAATTAAAATAAAGAAATTAGGGGTGATTTATCTCAAACCCCACATATATTGGATGCCATGAAAACTGCAAGAAAAAGAGGGTATTAATGCATTTTCTTTATATGCAAATACCAGTATGTAAGATATCTGTTTATGAAACTTTCTACCCTTCTTTTACAATTCCCTAAGGAAATTTATTATTTTTTGTACCTCTTTCTCTATATACAATTTTAACTATGATGGTTATCCCTGACGAATACATTCCTTATTCTCTAAGATCTCAGTACAAGTTAAAATTAACTCAATAAAACACACACACACACACACACACACACTCATCATGAGAAAACAAAAACATGCTATGTATGCATGGTGTTTTTTCCCAACCTCCTATTCATTGTCTTCCAAATCTAATTTTGAATAATCTTGGGCAGACAAATGAATGTTTTATTACATAAGGGAGCTAAACATAGAAAGGAAATCTAGGTATGGTAGAATTTGATGAATTAGGTTTTAAGAACCTAAAGCTAAAATTTATATCAGAGATGCCCTCATTAAGAAAAACAATTCAAAATCACTAATTTAAAATTATGGACAAGGTCTTGGTAAAAGCCTGTATAATCAGGGGCTCTGAAGCTCAACTGTCAGTAGATATGCAGTAAACCTACCTGTAACTGACAATTTTGTGTTCTACGCAGTAACTGACAATGCAATTTATCATTTACATATCCTTTTGTCTGCTTTATATAGCTGTTGTCTTTATAATGTATCCCATAACATGAATAATCAAAGATCACTCCTGATCTTCCTGCATCACCTGCCTCAATTAAACACGTACCCCCTGCGATTGGAGGCATGGATGGGCTTTGGGTTATATCCATTAGCCATCAGATACTTAGGAGTTTTTAGGCAGAACCTTCTTGCAGTATTGAGAGATTTGGGACATTTACACTATTCTAAGATACTTCTGAACTGTGACCACATAATTTTTCATAAAAATAATTAAGTTAGAATACTAGGGGTTTTTTTGTTTTGTTTTGTTTTTAAATGCCAAGAATTAAATGACATAATCTCTTCTTAGGCAAACAGTTCTCTTTAAATTGTTTATAATTTTCGCCATGTTTCATATTTGTTGTTGTTAAAAATCTTACTAAATGATCACCCCGATAAATCTACTATCCGTCAGGCACCATACATAGTTATTACAACATTATTGCCTATATTCCCTATGCTGTCCTTTACATCCCCATGACTGTTTTTATAACTAGCAATTTGTACATCTTAATCCCCTCTTCTTTTCACTTCATAAGTTATATTAATGTCTAATCATTATGTTGTACACTTGAAACTAATATAATATTGTATGTCAACTGTAATTGAAAAAAAATTAAAAAATAAAATGTCAACTTAAGCATAGCTTCCACGCAGAGGGCCTTCCTGGCCTTCCAATCCAAATTAAGTCCTTCTAGTTATTGTTTCTTTCATTTCCTTTATTTCAGTTAATCCAATTTATAATTATAGACACATTTTACTAAAAAAAAAATCTTTATTCTTTCTCACAGATTTTTTTTCACACCAAAAATGGAAATGGTGATTTTTTTTTTAAAGTAGCCAAATCTTCACCCAGTCCTTCACCAAATGACTCTAAACAAATCCCTTCTACTATGTAAGGATATGTCTATGAGATATATTTATTAAAGTTTCAATGCAGATTAAACTCTGCAAGGTTAAATGACAAGGTTAAGTGTGTAATTTTGCAGCCCTTTTATACCTGGTGAGTGTTAAGGCTTTCCTAATGATAGGATTAAATATGGTTTCTAGCTACAAACAGTTGCTTGTCGTTCCCTGTAGGTTAACCTCTATATTCTGTGCTTATCACAAACAGAAAGGAAATAACTTTCTGGGCCTTTTGTGAGTCTTTTAAAATGCACAGACTTTAGGGAAATCATATTTTCTTGAAGGAAATGAGGCATGACCAATCACACAAAACGTGAGAAAATCCCTTGATAGATGACCTTTGCCACATGTAAAAGAAACTGTTCAGTGGCTGAGGTTTCATGGATTTCATGCATGAAAATCAGATTTTCTGGCCACCAGTGCTGTTCAGTAAATAAATAATCCATCATTGTGTCAAACAGTTGAAACATGGAGATACTGCCCTTGCTATCTGAATAGACATTTCGAGTTAGTAACTTATGTAAACTGTTTGCATGTCAGCTGTTGTGTGAGCGGTGTTCTAGTTTCCACTATGTAAAATAAAACCACTTAGCTTTGGTGATGTTAACCTAATGGAGAGAGTGTTCATTTGATTCTGCCTACACTTATGCATTTGGTGATGCATGGTGAAGGCAATAGGGTGCGAGTTCCCACGCGGACGCTGTGGTGAGTCAGAGCATAGTGCTAAATTATTAGCAGGCAGTTCTAATGATGATATTAACTATGCCTACATATTATTTCATTAAAACCAATAACGACAACTTTCTTAAGATATGCTGGCATGATTCCTCCTGAATTCTGTTTAATATTTATATTTTAAGTATATTGTAAGTGTTGCTATAATAAAGTTGTTTAAAATGATGATTCTTGACACCTAGAGATTACATTTATTTTCATTGGGCAAGTTATGCCTACTTGAGGCTGTTTTTATGTATTTCACTACCTTTAGTGTTTCTTATATTTTAATTCTATATTAATTTTAGCTTTAGCATTTATTCAGCTGTATCTGCTAAATATCAATTTACACACACACACACACACACACACATACACACACACACACACACACACAGAATTAATTTAGCTTTCAGATGTTTTCACTAATGGACCATTTCAAGTTTCTCCTAAACAGGAAGAAAAATCTAAGTATTTCAACTATGTTTTTGGCATTGAATGCATTTGTGTTGCTCTTCAGCTAACTCCTACACTGACCTTTGTTATTTAAAGTACGTTCTTGTTAAACTGTCAAGCCTCTTCTGCCACAATGGAGTTTCTTTTTCCTGTCTTAATTCTTAGGTATTTGCAAATAATACCTCACTTACAAAAGCCCTTTCTGCTCTTTCAGAATACAGTGGACATTCTTTTGCTTTAGAGCACAGGAAGTGCTCATTTCTTTGTTATGGCTGTCTGGCATTTTAAGAAAATCCTTATGAAATCAGTATGCAAAGTGGGTATAAAATAAGATATATGGAAAAACTCCCTGAAAATGAGAGAAAGAGAAAAAAATTGTAAGGAGTAGATGTAAAATACCTGTTTTCATTTCAAATGTTTTAGTCAAATTTTTTATGATGTTAATATCATGGTTAGCAGAAAGAACAGGGCCACAGGAAGAGAGCAGGAAGGAGAGGAAGGAGGAGGTGAGGGGAGACAAAGGAAGGTGGAGCTGAGGTCATCCTTAGGAAAAGGTGCAGCTACCAGAATGGCCAGAACTGGGTTCTGGTGACCAGGAGTAGATCCAGGACAGCATCTTGCCACTTAAGGGGAACTTTAGCTAATTGTAACGAATATAATATTATTAGCATGGCAGCGAAGAAAAATCTCCACCCCCTGTGTCACCATGACAGTTCCAACAAGGGCCCAAAAGGACACAAAGCCTGCCTCCTGACAGGAAGGAGTGGTCAGCAAAGACCTTCCTGGGAACACCTATAATGCTACCCTTGGGTGTTTTGTGCTCTCATTCAAATATGATCCTAAATTTGTTTGTTTTTCAGGCCAGTTGCTCTCCTTCTGGGCCTTTCCACTCCCACGTGTTGGGAATGTATTCTCTTTCTTTTACTAAATCCATTGCTTTCTTGGCTTTGTATGTCCTGGAATGCCTTCCTTTGATGATACAAGAACACTTGTTCTCTAGTAACATCTTTCCAGAAAAGATATATAGCATAATTTTACCCTGTTTTAATTTGATTCTGTAAAAAATTCACTTTGGGAAATATTTTTAGATTAGATTTTAGTCAAAGTTTGACTTAGTTTTTAACTATGTTATGACAAAGATTGTTTTGTTTTTAATTTGGCACCTGTCTAAACTCTATAGCCCTTACAAATTTTTGGTTTAGGGTCTTATTAACTATTGGAAAAAAAAAAAAAAGGAACCCAGAGAGTAAGATTATTATCTAATCTATCATGTAAATAAATGTAAAAAAACAAAATTAACTTTTAACAATTCATAAACAAATTAAAAAAATAACAAAGAACCCAAAAATACTCTTATACATGTTCTTGTTATATTCTAAAATAAAGTAATCATAAGATACTCATTCACAAAGTGAAACACTGATAAATCATGTCAATGGGAAATTTCTTATCATACAAAGGAAACAAAATAAGACTATTTTAAAAAAATATTTATTTATAACTTTTGGCTATTTGGGGTCCCATTTTATATTTGTTAATAACCCTTAAGTTGTCTAGTATTTTAAAATGCATTTTGAAAGAATCCCATAGAAAGAAACTTAGTCAATAATATAAAAATATTCATCTCATACCTCCTACTAAGAAAACTATGCTTTCTAAAGATAATTAAATGAAGGAGAGAGAAAAAGAGGTAGAGAGAGAGGAGGCCATGAATGTGTACTTAGATTTTTACATTTCAAGTGTCATGTTGGTGTAACCCTTACAGTCACAAATGTCAATTTTACTCCAAAGTTCACATATATTTGTAGATTTCTGCCTTAAAAAAAAAACATGTATCTTCTTGCTCCAGGCATATTTTCATTGTTTCAGAAAGAACCCATTTTTACACATTTTATATAGCAAGAAACAGATATCTTTAGACTCTGACTATGTAATCCTCAGCATGAGAAGCAATCCCTTCATTAAAAATAAATAAATAAATAAATAAGGACGAGCCTGTACTCTGCACCCTGGAGAAATCCTGAGTGTGGTTTGATATCCAAGAAGAAAGCCTTTGAAATTAATCTAATGTCATGTTATTGAAAAATGTAGCTGCACAGATTAACTTTTTTTCATTCTGCAATGGCTTACAAAGCTTCAAATACCCAGAAATCTCCTAAACCGGACCGTTTAAAGAATCCAAATAAGCTTGCACAGTTTTAAGCTTTCTGACTTTGAATGTTACCTTTGAAGTTCTGCCAGAATCTGACTGCAGAATAGTTGCTTTTAAACTGAATTCATGACATTGGAATTAGTGTTGGAGGCTCAATATGCCTAATAATGATTTTGACCATACTCACCATAGACGGCCATCACATATGGCACCTCTGAATTAATAACACTCCAAAGATAAGATGTGTAGCATTCTGGCTGCAATATTTATTTATTTTTCATTTTTACACACTGAGCTTTGGATAGTGTCCAGTTTAAAGAGCCAGTTGCTTTAATGGCATATGGCATATTTCCATGGGTAACAGAGCATAGAGGAAGGAGAAAAGAAAGAAGCTTACAAATGGTTGAATTATAAATGTTCCAATATATCATATTCCTTTTCTTTTTTTTTCTTTTTTTTCTTTTTGTTGTTGTTGTTAGCTGATAAACCTATAGCAATATCCTGGGCAAAACTCAACTGCCCACTGAATTTTTGCCAACCTCTATCCAAAATCTATTCTAATTACATGAATTCCTCTAGACATTCACATAAGCAGATTTCTTTTCATAGCATTAAGTTAATTACAAAGACATTTTAATATTGACATATTCACTTCATTTTAATTTGAAGGCTTGCATTTTGCCACTCCGGAAAAAAAAAAAAAAAAAAGGTCTATCATGTGGGTCTCCCCTCTCATCCTAAATTTTCTGCCTAAGTAAAAAAAAATTCCAACTCTATACCGTTGGAAGGCAGAGTCACATATTGGGAGATTTGTTATTGTCTTTGGTTCTCAGATTTTCCAAGAAAACATCAATGCTGTTATCTGGTACCTGTCACAAAATTTAGGGGTAAGAATATCGCCCCATTAGGTTTATGATCCTGCCAACTAAAATGTTTTATCAGTAATTCTAATAAAAAAGGCAATAGATATATTCAGTAGTACATACAAATAAGTTTCAGGAAACAAAGGTGTGTGTGTGTGCCTAGATAAATAGATATATACATATTCATCTCAAGTAGCTATTTCAAATTTTTAAATTTATCTTAGTGTGATGAATTTTTACCTATTATTTTAAGAGACTTTTCTACTGAAATGGGCCCCAGGTAACTAAACATGTTCAGCATTTCAAATACTAATTTTAATCAATTATGAGTGCCCACAGTATATTTTAAATGTTTTATATATTTGATCCAAAAACATTGGTAACAAAATATAAGAACTCATGCATTGACTTTCAATGTAGATTATATCTAAGTAGTCATATTTGTGCCATCTGTCCAAAATGGTAAAATTTATTTATTTATTTATTTATTTATTTATTTTTAGCATATAAACTTAAAAGTAAAACTTAAAAAAATACATTATTTTAGAATTCTTTCTAATCCCATTTCTGCCCTAAACTGTTTAAGCATTTTAATGAGCATTACAAAATGATTCTAGTAGGTGTGATGATTTGCTGTAATTTTCATTTTCAAGTAGTGTTTTAAATCCAGATTTCTTAAAAATAGATGGACAAGCTGTAATAAAGTTGTATTACAATGTTTCTAATAATATTGTACATTTAATGGGTAAAATCAGAAGAAATAGCTTATAGTGCTTGAGCTGAATGAAACTATACTGATTATTAACGAATGTAAAATTACATTAAAAAGGAGTGAAACAAGTAAAAAATTACCAATTACTTTGATCAATAATCAGAATATATGAATATTTTTTTTCTGCCAGTGTGAAACCCAAACACTGACATATACAAACATATATACAATCACACACATGCATCATAAAAGCATGCATACATGCATTATACAATCACACATACATATAGAAGTACACATATTTTCTCTTTGTTTTTCTATGCATTCTTGAATTGTTGTCTTCCCTCCTTCCCTCCGTCCCTCCCTCTGTCTCTCCAACCCTCCCTCCCTCCCTCCCTCCATCTCTTCCTTCCTTCCTTCCTTCCTTCTTTCTTTCCTTCCTTCCTTCCTTCCTCCCTTCCTTCCTTCCTTCCTTCCTTCCTTGTTTCCTTCCTTCTTTCCTCCCTTTCTTCTTTCTTTCTTCTCTTCCCTTTCTTCTTATTTCTTTATTTATTCTCTTATGGAAAAATATATATTGCTTAGTGTGTCTGCCTATTCTTGTCTTTTAATTATTCAACAATTGGTGAACACTTACACTGTCCCAGCTTTGGTTTTAGGCTTTGGTGATATTTACTTGAAAACTATATCATCCCATAATTGAAGATTACACAAGTTTATTAGGTTAATACAATATAATAAAAGTGCATAACAATAGTGTATTGTATTTGGATTTTATATAAATTTGAATCATGCAAATTTGAAAGAGTATGATATAAAATATTAATAAAGTCATACTTTATGAAAAACTATAAAATAAAGTGAATCAACTCCAAATTAAATAGTATAACATGTGCATAATCTTTAAATGTGTAAAAATAATGAACTAATGTAGCTTAATCTATTGACTAATGGTTTTGTCAATTTAATTGTTAAAAACAACACACTATACTTTTTCAGAAAGAGTTTTGAATGAGTTTTTTCAAATGAAACTTTCCAATATATCTCTCAAAACAAATAAACAAACATACAAAAAAGATCAGACTATACATAAAAGGTATTGATATAAAAGTAAGAATCTAAGCCTAGATGAAGGTGTCATAAAATGCCTCAGAGTTATAATAATAATTTAACCAAACCTTGGAGTTTGTGTAGTTTTCTCGTTAAATGAGGTAGGAAAGGCTTCACTTTTAATTATAATTAAAAAAAAAAAGACAAGGGTGTGTAATGCAGCACAAGGAATATAGTCAATAATGTTCTAATAACTCTGCACAGTGTCAGGTGGGTAGGAAATTTCTTGGGACTATAACTATGTGAGTTACGTAAATGTCTGATCACTATGTTGTTCTGTACACCTGAAATGAAAGGAAGGAAGGAAGGAAGGAAGGAAGGAAGGAAGGAAGGAAGGAAGGAAGGAAGGAAGGAAGGAGGGAAGGGCAGGAAAGAGACTTTACCATGCTGAAAAGTAAGTACATGCAAACATGGCATGTTGAAGAGTAAGTAGTCTAGTGACAGCTACTCAGGAATGAGGAGGGTGGATTGATTGATGGGCAACTGGGCTTGCCAGGTAAGCAAAAGATACACACAGATAATTTGGATATATAATACTGATGATATTGAGTCATTGTGACTAGGTTTTTACAACCATTTCTCTCCATAAACATAACTACCTGTTTTTTAAATGCTCATAAGATAAACAGACTACCAGATCTGTTTCCCTATAATTGAATTTTTCAGTAAAAAGGATAAAATATATTTCTGTGTTATACAAGGGTGAAAGTTATTCTATACAAATTAATAATAAATATTGGTGGAAACCATGTATTAATGTTCCATCTCACCAGTGCTTAGCAGTGTAACTTACAAAAGTAAGCATTCATAAATGTTTGCTGAATTGAATCACATTTTATTTGATTTAATAAATCAGTTGTAATTTGTTTAGTCCTTTGTTTCCAGTTTGAATGTTTCCTTTCCTGCTTCTATTTATAATAAAGAATCCTGTAAATCGGTAAAATATATCAGTGTCTTAAATTTCAAAACAATAAAATATAGCTTCACCTATTTCTCTTCTGAGGATAAAAAGAGATTTTGTAGTAGTGAAAACTTGCCTGTGTAAGTTTAAAATATTAAATAAATATAATCTGGTTGGTAGTAAGCACTCAATGAATATTTTAATACATCACAGAGAAAGATTATTCATGTTTTCCTACCATAGTTTAACATTTTGCTGAAAGATGTCTATCAATTCTAAAATATTGTAACCAAGAAAGCATTAACCTGAATACATATATTTTTTCTTTTTTCCAGTTATTTTAAAAAAGTATTATTGGGGAGTTTCTGCTTCCAGCTTTGGTAGACTAGTGTATTTCAGATCAACCTTGTGCTGAAAAAAACTTAGAAACTGACAGGAAAAAAAACTCTGTTTGAATCACCTAAAAGCTACCAGGCACGAGAACTTAATCCCAGAGAGAAGGGAAATTCAGAGATGAGAACTCAATGTTTTATGAATAAAGGATTGACACCCACCTGAATATAAGTTCAATTTCTAATTGGATTAAAGATATCTTCCCTCAGCCTGTTGTCTGTTAGAAGCAAAACTAAATTGTCTCCAGAGGAATGTAATATAATTAACATAATATATTCAAACTTTCATGAATAACATGCACCACTCATTGAAACATATCTTAGCTGTGAAGAAAACAAGCTGATTGGAAACATGGGGAAAAAAAATGAAAATAGAGCCTTAAGAGGTCCATACTGAAGTTATTTGATACAAATTAACATATAATTTGATTAATATGTAGAACAAATAAGAGACAAAAGATAATTTAAGCAGAATGTGAAAAAGAATCACATGAAAGTGCTAGAACTAATAATAATAATAATAATAATGTTAAGAATTAAATGAATAGAGTTGTCCACTTGTGACTAACGTGGAATAACAGGAACCAAATTTTCTTCCTTTATATTTTCCCTGCTTGAAGTAACCAAAACCTGGAAAATACAGGAAAAACAATCGTTTTCAACGAATTAGACTTCAGGCAATGAAGAAAATTTATCCCCAGAGACAAAAAAAAAATTTAGATAAGTCAAATAATTATACCGGGTTACAGCCTTGAGAGAATTTCCAGACTACACGGCAAGGAAGATATTCCCTCAGTTGAGAAGATGGAGATGAGAAATTGGGGAGACCAAGGCAGATGGAGTTTGCAAAGTAGACTACAAGAGAGGAGGAAGATGATCTGATAGAGAATTGTGGAGATCCATAGAGGACCATCTTAGAGTATTCAGCAAGGTACTGATGAGGACAACCCAGTTGAATTGCCCAAGGAAACAGAACACTCATAAAGGTTGACAAGTAACAGTGCCTACCTGACACTTACACAGGGTCAGAAATAGTGCTGGTTTCCAATAAAGAGCCTGGAGTCGTTATAATTCATGAGGTCTTATGAAGTATTTGGATAAATCTCATCTCACTTTTGGAGAAAAAATAGCCCTAAAATAAACACTGCTTCTCTAGTGTTGCCCAACTGATCTTAAAAGCAAAAGCGAAAACATTAAAGAATTCGAAGCTAACTGCATTCTAGAAAAGCTCACGATTCATGGAAATATAAATTAGGAGGCACATGACAAGGTAAAATTCATGACATCAGTATCCAATTGAAAAATTACCAGGCATGAAGAGAAGAAAGAAAATTCAACTAACGATGAAAAGATAAGGAAGGTAATTAAAACCAAACCAGAACTGACACAGGTGTTACAATTAGCAGTCATGGATATTGAAACAGCTATAACTATATGTGGGCTATATTTTTGAAAAGATAATTACATATATGGAAGGTACCAAAATTCTAGCATGAAATCTGTACCGGCTGTGATTAAAAAAAAAAATACAGTATACAACTAATACAGATTAAGCATTACAAAAGAAAATATGACTTAATTTGCAAAGGTCAAGAGACTGGGAAGACAAGGCACAGACTGGGAGAAATTAACTGAAAAATACATTTTTAATAAAGGACTGTTATCTAAAATGTACAATGGACACTTAAAACTCAACAATAAGAAAATGGAAAACAATCTAAAAATGAGCAAAAGACCTAAACATACACCTCACCAAAGAAGATATACACGTGGCAAATGAAGTATCCGAAAAGATTCTCCACAATATCAGAGAAGTAAAATAACTGTGAGATACACACCTATTAGAATATCCCAAACCCAAAACACTGCTGGTGAGGTTGTGGAGCAACAGGAATTCTCACTCATTGCTAGTAAGAATGCAAAGTGGTGCAGCCACTTTGGAAGACAGGCAGTTTCTTACAAAACTCAACATACTCTTAAAACATATGATTCAGCAATTGCTCCTTGGTATATTTACCCAAATAAATTGTAAATGATGTCCACACAAATACCAGCACACACGTGTTTATAGCAGCTTTATCTGTATTTGCCAAAACTCGGTATCAACCATGATATTCTTCAATAGGTGAATGGATAAACTTTAGAACACCCAGACAAAGGAATATTAATCAGTGCTAAAAATAAATGTGCCAACAAGCCATGAAGAGGCATGGGACACCTTAAATGCGTATAACTATGTGAAAGAAATCAATATAAAAAGACTACATGTATATGATTCCAACTATATGACACTCTGGAAAAGGCACAGTTATGGAGGCAGTGAAAAGCTCTGTGGTTGTCAGGCATCGGGCGTAGGAGGGAGGAATTAACAGGCATAGCACAGAGGATTTTTTAGGGCAATGAAAGTATCCTACATGATGCTATAATGGTGGATACATGTCATTATATTTATTTTTTCAAACCCACAGAATGTACAATACCAAGAATGAGCCTTAATATAAATTTGGGTGATAATGATGAGTCAATGTAAATTTATCACTTGTGACAAGTGTACCACTCTGATGTGGGGTGTTGATAGTAGGAGAAGCCGTGTGTGTACAGAGGGCATATGGGAACTCTCTGTACTTTCTGATCACTTTTTTCTGTGAACGTAAATTTATTCTAGAGATGAAATGTATTTAAAAAAATTATAGAAGTAAGTTATAAGACTTGATCTAGTGGTGGAAATGATATTATGAGGGACTGGACCCTTTCAGGTTTCAGAGGTATTTTATATCTAATTTTCCATATGGTGGTCTCCCCTAGAATTTTCCATATTTGTTAATTGTGGTGACAGCTGTAAGTCTCACATTCTCAAAAGAGAGAGACAGATTGTCAGAGGGATAGTTTCTTCTAATTTCTTCCTGTGAATTTGAATTATCATCTGGTGGCATTTCCTTTCAAGCCTGAAGGACTTCCTTTAGAATTTCTTTGAAAGCAATTTGTTAGCATCAAATTCTTTCATTCTTTGTTTATCCAGGAATATTTATTTCAGCTTTATTTTCAAAGGATGAGTTTGCTGGATGTAGAATCCTTAGATGATTTTTTTTTTCCTCAGCACTTTGAATACTGCACATTTTCCATTGCCTTGTGGCGCTGTTTCTGATGAGATTCTAGTACTTAATGTATAGCTACTCCTTATACATGATGATTTGCTTTTCTCTTACTCCTCTCAAGATATTTTATTTTTCTTTCATTTTCAAGCCTGACTATGTTTTTTTCTAGGTTTTGATCTCTCGTGTTCATTCTGTTTGGGATTCGTTGAGATTCTTGAATCTGTAGGTTAATGTTTTTCATCAAATTGTAGAAGTTTTCAGTCATTATTTTTTTCAAAAACTGTTTTCTGCCCTTTTCTTCCTCTCATTTTCTTTGGTAACTTCAATTACATTTATATTGGCACAACTGATTGTTTCCTATAGGTCTTTGAGGCTCTTTTTATTTTTCTTCAATCTTTTTGCTCTCTGTTCACTAGGTGGTATAATTTGTATTTCTTTCTTCCACCATCTTGAATATGCTACTGAGCTTCTCCAGTGAAATATTCATTATATTATTGTACTCTACAATACTAGAATTATCATTTGGTTCTTTTTAATAATTTACATAGCTCTATTGAGAGTCTCTTTTAGTTGATTCACTGTTGTCATACATTCCCTAAGTTGGTTAGAAACAATTCCATTTGTTTCTTTGGACATATTTTTAGTAGGTGCTTTGAAGTCTTATTATGCCAAATTCTTCATCTGGGGATACTAAGTGACAGTTTCTATTGACTGTTTTTAACTTGAGCATGGGTCACAATTTCCAATTTCTTTACATGTCTCATAAACTTTTTGAAAACTGAACACATCAGATAATTTTTGCAGGAACTCTGGATTCTGAAGTTTTTCTGAAGATTGTTTTTACTTTCTATTTTAAAAAATTGTTTGTTTCTGTGTTTCATAACTTCCTTGGACCTAATATATAATAGCTGTTTCTCCTGCAGCAGTGTGGGGCCACTAAAAATTCTACTAAGTTTTTTTGTTTGTTTATGATTTATTTTACTTTGGATTTGTTGCTGTTATTGTTGTTATTTTCCTTCTAGTAAGCAAAGCCTAGCTTATCAGAAATTAACCTTTATGTCCATAGCTTAGTAGTCACTCAATAAATCAATGGAGATTATGTTTAAACACCTGAAGCCAGTGAGCCTTACATGCTGTATGTGCTGGTGGGAAAGAACATTCCATGTTCGGGTCATTTATAGGTTTGTCTTGGTTTTTAGTTTCTACTGGACTCTGTTGAGTATCCTCTGTCTATACATACATACAAGCTCATTAAAGGCTTAATGAGCTTGTATGTATGTACCAGGAGTAGGTACATAGCTTAGGGCCCCTCAAATCTTCTCTCCAGCTAGGCCCCTTCTATTCTTGTACAGAGGAACTGCTAAAAAATAAGCTTTCCCAAACCAGAATGCGACATCAGACTAGCAGCACCTGCCACTGTCTATCCCATACATGCTAGTTATAAAAGGTAATTTTTTTAGGAAATAATAGCAAGCCAATTTGTCAATGACAAAGAAACGACTATTCCCCTTGGCCTACCTTGCACTCAGAACTTCCCCATTGCCCAAGTTGGGAGTACGCAGATGGGATAAGCCCTAGGCCAGAAAGACAAGATTCTCATTCTCTTTGCCTAAAGCTCAAAAATATTTCAAATAAAAATGTTTCTTATGTTGCATTCTTTTGAAAACCTTGTAAAGTCTTGAAATGATTGTTTTGGTCATAATAGTTTTATAGTTACTTTTTTGAGAGTATGTCATTCATCTATAGCGATGTTCTCTCTATATCTCTTTTATTAAAATAATAAGTAAAGATGATCAAGAACTCATGGGCAGAAGGAATAGGAAACATTTATTTATTTTTAAAACAGACCAAAATTCTCAAAATAAAGTAATTCAATGACCTTGCCATTTTGGGCGTTTCTATATGAAACTCTAATATTCTGACTTCCTATTATTATATTTTTTTAAATTCCAAGCCAAGATATTTAACTAAACAAATTCTTTATTCATTGTGCTTCTTTTACGTTTTCTTGTTTCAGTTCCTAAATATCAAATCACTTTATTTATTTACTAAAATATTACTATTTGTCTAAAAACAGCTAGATATGATATGAAATTAGGAAACAACAGTGACAAAGAGGAAGACTTTGTGTTCAGGGAGATCATAATCTAAGGGAGAAGTTAAACATATAAAACCTATTGAAATATTAGCTGATAGTGTAGAATATATACGGCATGCCTTTCCCAATACCTTCAGTAGAAAATTTTACTTCACAGAGGTTTGTTCTGTTGCCTCTACCGCCTTCTTCCCAACACATTTTCATGCAAACAGCATCTGTTGGTCTCCTGTGTATGCACACAGAAGCACAAAAACTTGTAAGGTTTTAGAAAGTTGCATTAATAAATTTTTGGAAAGTCAATATCTTTTCTCAAAGTCTTTTTTCCCAGAGCTCTCATTACAACTCACCACCCCCATTTTATTGAACCTTCTACGCTCTGGTATTTTCTGAAATCTTAATTACATACTTGAAAAAAAAAAAGAAAAAGAGACTATATCATTTTGAGACAAGAGCATTTTCAAGTCTCTGTGACTAATACCAAGAACACATAAAATATTTTCAAAATATGAACTAAACAGTTTTTCTTTCATGGTCGTTTCCAATGAAATAAATGTCAAGGTGTGGTTTTATAGTAATACACTGCAATTCCTGTAAATGTCCCAATGAAAGCAGCTCTATGGGGTAGAGTCATGATGAGATGAAATGAAAGAAGCCGGTTTAGGTAAAAGTCAACTGGTATTAAAGTGTCAAACACAAAGTGAAAATAATCCTTTGATTGAAGGTAACACAATGTGTGGAGTTCACAAGTTTTCACAAGGATAAACAACTCTTTTAGTAAAGATATTTTCTTTCATCTACTTGACAAGAAACTCCTCTGTTGAACAATATGAGGAAAAATGGGAAGGGATACCAATACTTATTTCCTGCATTAGTCAAATTAGGTTAATTTGTGCTATGATGATAAACTAATTCAAAATTCTCTGCAACTTAAAGCAACAAAGAATTACCTCTTGTTTTTGCTGCAGATTCAGTGCAGGACAGTAATAAGGTCTCTGCTAATTCTAGCTACTGAGGTTGATGGAGGCTGTTTTTTAACACTTGCTTCCACAATCACAAGGCATATGGAGGTGACAGCACACTGTACATTCAGTGTTAAACTTCTGCCTAAAAGTGATATACATATATTTCCAATCCCATTTCCTTGACCAAAAGAAGTAATGGCAATTGTTAACTACAAAAGCAGGGACATTTAGTCCTACCAGCTACCTAGAAGGACAGCCAGAATATTTGTGAGTGGATGCAGTTACTACCTCAGCTACCTATGATTTAATGGGAAGAATTAGACATCCATTCTAATATCAGTACAAGAAGAGATATGATAAGTGTTGAAGAACATAATGATAATGATATAATAGTAATGATAATAAACATATTAATAGTGTCTACATTTTATCCATTTATTATTTTGCCAGGCATCATTCTAAGAGCTCTACATGGTATTAATAAATTTAATTCTCATAGAGTTATGAGGTATGTACTATGGTCATTACCTCATTGTACAAATGAGGAAAGTGAAGCAAAGAAAGGTTAAATAACTTATCCATTAAATGACTTAATTAGTGACTGAACCAAGATTAGAAACTAAAAAGTCTGGTTCTTGAACCTGAATCCTTAAATACTATAGAACATAATAGCCTGTCTGCCTTAGTACTTTGATTTTCAAGCTTTGTTTTTAATTTATAAGACATTTCTTCATCTAAAAGCTCATTAAGAAAGTTGTTATAAAATCTAATCCAAGTGGAGCATCTTTGGTTAAAGTGGTGAGAAAGGTCTGTAGCTATAGATCGAGAAGCCTGGCATTAACCTAAAAAATAGTTGGCATTTCTTTTAAACTAAAAGTATAACTACATAATATGACCCTTGACATTCTCAAACATAATTAATTTATCTATTCATAACAGATTATTGTGACATTAAAAAACAGAAAAATAGGGTATCCTGAGACATAAAGTTTGGAGTATACTGTCATGTTGAAACTGAAGATACTGAATTTTTTATTTCTAGAGTTCAATATTCTAAAAACTTTACCCAACTACATGCATACAAAGAAATCCAGGGTTAATAAAGCTATAAATGTAGGAAATAACAATGTTCCATGAAAAGAATGAAAAACACTATCCTACCAGTTAATTATTAGCCAGTGGGGTGATCTTTTTCTAATTCTATAAAGAGGCCAAAACAAACACCTAGCAGCCACCAATGGAGAAAGAAAGTTTGAATACCTTGTATACTACATAAAATCCATGCACCTGTTGAAAGTATTTGTTCTTCTAATCTTAAATATGTTTCCCATTATTACTCTCCCTTCTTTAACATTGAAATGAGAAAATTACTGAGATTATATATTTTGTAACTTCTCCACCACTAATCACTTTCTCTAAAATTGCCTGGATATAAGAAAGAAACACAAAGCCAATATTTACAATATTTTTCTCTCAGAGTACAACCTTTAACTTCAATAGCCATCATACATATGGTTTTAAGGAAATAAATATTTAAAAACAGGCAACCCCAGTTTCCAGTCACCAACAATATACATATTTGGCATCTTAACTTGCCTATAAAATAATTTGGTATTAACGTGGAATGTAAAAAATAATTGAAATAAATAAATACAAGAATAAATAAGTAAATGCCCAGAATATATTTATAAATTTTATGCACACCCCTCCTCCCCACATACAAATACAGAGCCGCATTCATTCACTGAATACTTTTCCTATTTCTCTCCTGTAATTAACCTCATGAATGCACTTCAGGCTTGCCATAATTTTTTTAACCTCCATCATTATAATTTGGCATTAGTATGCCTTAAACGAAGTTTAAAATATTTTATTTCTTAGAATATTTTCAACTCAACTGTTATTAAGGTTAATTTATAAGTGGAAATTTGAAAAGACGTTTTGGGTTTAGGAAGCAAAATTGATAATAATTCAAGTGCTGTCTTCTAAATTTAAAGTTAAATCAGAAGACATAATAATTTTCCTGGTGAAAAGATAGTGACTTTAAAGTGCCTTATGTTTCCTGAAACCCTCAAGTGTAAAAGTGTATCTCCAATATATTTCCTTTGCTTTTGGGCTCTTACATTATATTGTGCCCTACTGGACACAAAATCGAAAAGCTCTTCTAATTTTTGAAGGAACAATAAGCAATTAAAGACATTTAACTAAAAGTTTTCTATGGTCTCTGGAGAAGTTTTATATCACACATAAAACACCATAAGCAATCCTGAAAACAAGTAATCAAAAAACCCCCACTTTAGACATTGTTAGTTTTCCATCTTGTCTTGAATTTGTCACCAATGGAACTTTTCTCTCTGTGTCATCCCCTATTAAATGCTGCTATCTCATGCTATATGACACTTTAAATTCCTCATACCTCTTTTATTTAGTTGGTTCTTTTCTGGAAATCTGGGTACTGGGTATTAAAATAATACACAGCTTATGTTGGACAATGAATATCTCCAACAAAGTAGTTATATTTGCTTAATAATGTTATTTGGTCCCAAGAACTCTGTGCCATGTTCTCAAATCAGTGCTGCGGTTATGAAATTTGACTTTGTTTATTTTTTAGATTCCACAAATATTTCCATATATTTGTTCCTGCATTATTATGGGATTTTTATATAAAACATTATAGGCAATGATATTATCATCATTGTCCCAATATTCTATGAGACTCTCTTGCTGTCATTAGGGACTCTCCTGACAAGTTAGAAATAGTTATACTTTAACAATATCTTTCCTGCCATCAAATGGTCACAGCTACTGCAGTAATAGATGCCATTTATCCTTAATACCAATCTAAATCACCAAAGTGTAACATCTAAACAAAGAATAAAAGGGATAAAATCACATGGAGTCTGTTTATACTCTTTCAATGAGTTCTATTAGCTATAACATAAGAGTTTACAATGGAATGGGAAAAATCTAAATTTGGCTTTAATATAATTTTTTTCTCTATATGAGTATTATTGTGTTTAATTTCTGAGATTTCATCTCTGGTTAAGTAGCACATTCTAAAGTAAAATAGTTTAATTTGGCTTGAGAAGTGCTACTAACACCTGTTAAGCAAACTAGAAGTTTAGCAACTTTTCTAACTGGCCTATGATTTATTATGTAACCTTGAAGTTTTTTAATATGACTTCATTTTTTTGTTTGTTTCAATCTGACCTCTCAATTGCATTGCCATATGTGTTTCCTGCTCTCTCAAAGGGAGGTGATCTAGATTAATGAGTTTGAACTCCACAGATTAATGCTCTATAAGTAGCAATCTTACTATTTCAATTTTCTGAAATCACTCGGGACTCATAGTAACCCAGAGGGAAGAAAAACAATAAAATTAAGCTAGACAGCCATGATGTAAATTCCCACACAACCTTCAGATATATATGAGTATCAATTTCGTTAGGATTAAAACAAAGATGAGCTGACTGCTGCCAAGGCAGAAAGACAATTTGTTCTTTAAAGGATGTTTCAGAGCTCAATCCCTAAGGCTTGCCCTCTAACTAAAATCATACTCAGGAGATAAACCGAAGCCAGTGAGATATCTTCCACAGGAGCACAGGATGTTTACTAAAATTTGATGAAGGGGTATCAAAGTATGTTTTACCAGAACATTGAAATAGCATTGGTGATGCAAATTAGTCTAGGAGGGTGGTGTTAAAATGAATGCAACAGTCATCCATATCATTAGGATTTGTTAAAATTGAATATGTGCCCAGAAATGTAGGCAGAATGTTTCTGGGGAAAAAATAAATGAACAAATTCAAAAGTTAATATACTTTATATTATATTAACACTTCACATTATTGAAAGCACATAAGTATTCTTTTTTTAATTGAAGTTTATTGGGGTGACAATTGTTAGCAAAGTTACATAGATTTAAGGTGTACAATTCTGTAGTACATCAGATATATATCACATTGTGTGTTCACCACTCAGAGTCAATTCTCTTTTCATCACCATGTATTTGACCCCCTTTACCCTCACCTACCTCCCCAACCCCTCTTCCTTTACCCTCTGGTAACCACTAAACTATTGTCTGTGTCTATCAGTTTTGTTTGTATTCAAAACTTTTAAGTGCTGTAACCCTGTTCTTCTAGGATAGTAGTATAGTAGTAGTAGTAGTAGTAGTAGTAGTAGTAGTAGTAGTAGTAAGAAGAAGAAGAAAAGGAAGAAGAAGAAGAAGAAGAAGAAGAAGAAGAAGAAGAAGAAGAAGAAGAGGAAGAGGAGGAAGAGGAAGAGGAAGAGGAGGAAGAGGAAGAAAGAAGAAGTAGAAGTATTAGTAGTAGTAATTGGTAACATTCTCCCAAATAATTACAATCATATGTACAATGTAGCTGTGAATAGAAAAAAAAAAAGCATGCATCTTTAAAGATATACAGTTAATAAGTATAACATTTATCACATGCTTACTACACTGAAAGTACATACTGGAGTGCTTTACATACATTGACTCATTTCATCTTCACATCAAAGTCTATTTCACCCTCTCAGCAGTGAAGTACATAAAGATACATTTCTTGAAAGTGGGTGATAGTTACTGAAATTCAAAGAGAAAGTTTGCTATGTTTATCACAACATTGTACAGTTCAATTTTTATTACAATAAAATAATTTTACTATATCCATTATTGATATGTATTAGAAAGGTTAAATAATTAATTCACAATCACATGGGTAATAAAAACGGTATAGCAAATATTTGAACGGAGGCCATCTGACCAGAGAGTTTAGCTCTTAGCCATCCTATGATCTGACCATGTGAATATTCATTACAATAAAAATACTCTGGACAATCATTTGGCCAATATCCTCAAGATAAGAACAGAAGAAAGATGCTGCTACAGGCTTTTAAAGGACAGCCTCTTGGTCATTTACTGTGCCTTTTGGGTATAAATATTACTGAAATCAAATCATAAACAAATGTTTTAAAATATATTACATACGGAAGATTCTAGTAATCTAGAGCTGAGAGGAAAAGCAAAGTATACAGAAAGAAGTAAAATATATATATATACCAGATTTAATATTTAAGTAATAGTTAAATTTCAATAAAAGCACTGTTGAGTGAAACTTCAGACTAAATTCCTCATTAAATGCTACAACAAATTGAATATTATCCATAAACTGAAGAGAATTCATCATGTAGGTTTGATAACAAAAAAGTTGCATATGTTAAAATGTAATCCACAATAAAAAACATAATAGAGCACCTTTATTTATGTATAGTCCATGGGTTGTTTTGAACTGCTGAAAACAATGAACAGCTAACATAGCTTTACAAAAGTACGGTTGACTTTAAAAAAGTATGGAGAAAAATAAATGTTGGAGAGTGTGTTGTAATATCAGAATTTACATACGCGTACACAACAGAAAGAAAAAAAAATGCAATAGACTTGATCCCCAGTTGTCTCTTGTAAAGACCTGATCTAACACAAATTCATAAATGCAAATTCCTAGGCAAGTATAATGATCAACAATCCCTCTCAAAGCTTGCAATACACACATGGAGAAAAACAAAACTTAAAATGAGTTTGATGTTTACATGGAATGAACTGTCAGACAAATAGAGAAATTTTCTGAACTACCAAAAATAATATACAGAAAAATATCATGGAGAAAAGAGGTATGAATCAGGTCCTCAAAGGATGGTATCATTTTGAGTAACAAACAATTCAGTGGAAAATATGAGAGTATAGTGTAACCTGCTAATGTTAATAATACTAATACAATTCATTAAGCCAAAACTTGAACATCTTCTATTGCACTAAGCTAGACTTCCGAAACATACGATGGGTATTGAAAGCTTCTTTTACTGAAGTAGTGTATAATTTAATGATATAAATAAGCATGCATTGCCTTTAAAAAAGGGTTTTAGCACAATGAAAATGTTCTGTGTGATAGCATTATGGTGGATATATGTCATATATCTGCCCAAACTGATACATTGTTCAACATCAAGGGTGTTCTGTACACCTGAAACTAAATAAATTAAAAAAAGAGTAAACCATAATGTAAATTATGGACTTTTGGTGATTGTGATGTATCAAATTAGGTACATCAATTATATCAAATGTGCCCCTCTGTTGGGGATGTTGATAATGGGATAGGCTTTGCACAGATGAGGGCAGAGGTTCTATTGAAAAATCTCTTGTGGATTTTAAGGAACTGAATGGATGGGAAATGTGGACGGAGATAGTCTCAGAGACACAGAGGAAAAACTGAGGGTTGCTAGTTGGGAGGGGGTGGGGATGAAGGAAAAGGGGAAGGGATGAGACAGTACAAATTGGTAACTACAATATGGCCTCAGGGATAGAAAAGGCAGTCTGGGGAATATAATCAATAATGTTATAAACATTTCTTAGGGGGCCAGATGGACTCATGTCTTGTTGGGGAGACCACTTCATAGTTGGTATAGAGGCCTGACCACCATACTGTATTTCTGAAGCTGATGTTGAATAATATTGTATGTCAACTATAATCATATATACATATAGTCACGGGACATGGAGTAGAGAGTGGGAATGGAGTCAATGGAATTGTAATAGATAAGCATGATATCGGGGGTGGGAGGGCAGTAGATGGGGGGAGGGGGGTTGTTACTTTGTGAGGGTGTAAAGGATAACTATTGCATTGTTCTGTACACCTGAAACTAACAATAAAAAAATAAATAAATAAATAAAGCAAAGTTGAATAAAATCAAAGTAGAAAAATGAAAAAAAAAAAAAGAAAATCTCTGTACCTTCTTTTCAATTTTGTAGTGAACCTGAAACTGCTGTAAAAAATATAGCCTTGATTTTAAAAATGAGTCGAGTGCATTTGTGTGGGTTTATTTCTGGACTCTCTGTTCTGTTTCATTGGTATGTCTGTTTTTGTGCCAATACCATGTTGTTTTAGTAACTATAGCTTTGGAAATCAGGGAGCATGATACCCCAACTTTTTCTTCTTTCTCAAGATTGTTTAGGTTATTGGGGTTATTTTGTGGTTACATATAAATTTTAGGATTTTTCATTCTAGTTCTGATAAAATGCCATTGATATTTAGATAGGGGTTGAACTGAATCTGTAGATTGCTTTAAGTAATATGAACATTTGGGTAGTTAATTTTTCCTATTCTTTAACACAGTATATTCTTCAATTTATTTGTCTTGCCTTCTGTTTCTTCTATCAGCATCTTATAGTTTACAGAATATAGGTCTTTCACCTCCTTGGTTAAATGTATTCCTAGGTTTTTTACTCTTTTTTTAACGCAATTGTAAATGGGAGTATTTTCTTAACTTCTCTTTCTGATAGTTTGTTATTAGTGTATAAAAATGCAACAGATTTCTGTATATTAATTTTGCATTCTGAAACTTTTTCAGTTTATTTAATACTTCTAATAAGGTTTTAAAGTCCCCTACTATCATTGTATTACTGTTGATCTCTCCCTTTATGTCTGTTAATATCTGCTTTATATATTTAGTTATGCCTATGTTGGGTACATAGATATTTACAAATGTTATATCGTCTTTTTGGATTGACCCCTTTATAGTTATGTAATGACCTTTTTTGTCTCTATTTGCTCTCCTTGTTTTAAAGTTTATTGTCTGATATGAGTATTGCTACCTCAGCGTTCTTTTAGTTTCTATTTGCCTGGAATATCTTTTTTCTTCCCTTCACTTTCAGCCTGTGTGTGTCTTTGGATCTGAAATGAGTGTCATAGGCAGCATATAGATAAGGTCAATTTTTTTTTTCTCTCCATTCAGCAACTCTATGTTTTTTTATTAGAACATTCAGTCCATTTACATTTAAAGTAATTACTGATACATATGCATTTGTTGCCATTTTGTTAATTGTTTTTTGGGTTGTTTTTGTAGTTCTTCTCTGTTCCTGTCTTCTTTACTTGGTCTCTTCCCTCATAGTTTGATGGTTTTCTTTACTTTTATTCTTGGGTTCCTTTCTCTTAATTTTTTGTGAATATTTTGTAGGTTTTGGTTTGTGATTACCATGAGGTTCATGTATACAGACCTGTGTGTATGGCAGTTTATTTTAAGCTTATAAGTGTTTAAGTTTGAATGCATTCTAAAAGCATTACATTTTTTCTCTACCCTCCACTCTTCATGTGTTTGATGTCACATTTCAGATCTTTTAAATTTAATCCCTAATAATTTAGTGCAGTTTAATTGATTTTGCTACTTTTGTCTTTAATCCTTCATACTAGCTTTTTATGTGGCTGATCCACTGCTTTTTCCACATATTTGCCTTTACCAGTGAGATTTTTTCATTCATATGTTTTCTTATTTCTGGTTATGACTTTTCCATTCGTGACTTAAAGAAGACAGACACTTTAATATTTTGTAAAGCCAGTTTAATGGTGATGAACTCCTTCAGTTTTTGCTTGTCTGGGAAATGATTTCTCTCTCCTTAAATTCTGAATAATAAGTTTCCTGGGTAGATTATTCTGGGTTGTAGGTTCTTTTGCTTTCAGCACTTTAAATATACCCTGCCACTCCTTCCTGGCCTGCAAACTTTCTGCTAAAAGAAATCAGCTGATAGCCTTATAGGGTTTGCCTTGTATATGACTAGTAGTTTTTCTCTTGCTGAATTCAAGATTCTCTCTTTGTCTTTAACTTGTGCTATTTTAATAATAACATGCCTTAGTGTGGATTGCTTTAGGTTTATCTTGTTTTGGAATCTCTGTAATTCCTGGATCTGGATATCAATGTCTTAATACAGGTTAGGAAAATTTTCATCCACTATTTCTTTAAATAGGTTTTCTGCCCCTTTCTCTCACTCCTCTTGTTCTGGGATCCCTATAATATGAAGAATACCAATATGTTTGATGTTAACCCCGAGGTCCCTTAAATTATCCTTGTTTTTTTATTATTATTATTATTTTTCTTTTTTCTATTCTGATTCATGGATTTCCACTCTCCAGGCTGCTAATCTGTTCTTTACTGTTATCTAATCTGTTGTTGATCCCTGTTGCATATTTTTCATTTTATTTGTGGTATTTATTAGCTCTGATTGGTTCTTCTTTATATGCTAACTCATTTTTAAAATTCTCACTTTATTCCACTATTCTTCTACCAAGTTTGGTGAGGTTCCTCATGACCATTACTCAGAGTTCTTTACCAGGAAAATTACTTATTTGTTTCATTACGCTTTTTTGTTTTGTTGTTGTTGTTATTCTTGTTTAGGGGGATGGGTTTCTTGCTCTTTCATTAGGAACATATTCCTGTATCTCCTCATTATGTTTGACTTTTTGTGTTTGATTCTGTGAATTAGACAAAACAGCTACGTCTCCTAACCTTTAAGGAGTGGCCTGTGTAGGAGTGGCTTTGGTGTAGACTGCATGTGCTTGGCGTCTCTAGTAGGCCAGATAAAGCTGAAGCAGCTGTGCATGTTACCAGGGGTAACCTGGTGGGCTGGCTGGCTGGGTCTGGAACAGGAGCTGGTCCATGTGGCCTAAGGTGCACTGCAGCAGCCTTGCAGGTCAGCTAGAGCACTTGGATTGAGCTCCTGCAGCACTATCTAGGCAGAGGGAAAACAGAAACAGTGGTGCTGTCTGACACCTCCAACCCTGGAGGGTTTTCACAGGCCCTGGTGAGTTCTTGCAGTTCCCTACTCATTTGACAAGCACTATGGGCTTATGTAGTAAATGCCTTTTTTTTTCAATGTATAGTCTGGCACCCTTAAAATCACTGTTTTATTACTGTGCCCCAGGTCAGGGAAGGCTGCATGCAAGCACACCAGTAATATCCCTCCCTTCTGTAGGTTGCTCCCCTGGGGTAAAATTCCCATGGTCACCACATCCCTATCTCTCCTACACTTCTCCACGTGTTACCTCTCTTATCTGGTGTGCAGAAGCTATTTAATTAGCCCTCAGTTATTCTTCAGGATGGGCTGCAGTATATGTGTTTATTAGGTGTGTCCATGGGAAGAAGACATCTTGGCCCCTCCTTCATGCATTTATTTTTATCGCTGAATAATATTCCATTTTCTTGATACCCTATAGTCTATTTATCCATTCATCTTCTGAAGAGCATCTTTATTGCTTGCATTTGTTGTTTTTTTAAGTTAGTTTCAGGTGCAGGTTTCTTCCATGTTTTGACAATTATGAATAAAGCTGCTATAAACATCTGTGTGCAGGTGTTTGTGTGGACATATTTTCAACTCATTTGGGTAAATACCAAAAGTGTGATTGTTGGATTATATTTTTTTTTAATTTTGTTAAGAACTGCCAAATTGTCTTCCAAAATGTCTGTACCATTTTTCATTCCCACCATCAATGCATGAGTGTTCCTGTTTACCACAGCCTGGTCTACATTTGGTGTTATCAGCTCTCTGGATTTTGACCATTGAAAAATGTATGCAGTAACATGTCATTGTTGTTGGGTGTTTTCCTCACGGCATACGATGTGAAGCACCTTTTCATATGGTTGTTTGCTGTGCGTATATTTCTTTGTTGAGGTGTTTATTCAGGCCTTTGGCTCATTTTTAAATCAAGTTAATTAATCATTTTTATTGTTGTTTAAGAGTTCTTTTTATGTATTGCAGAGCAGTCCTTTATAAATGTGTCATTTTCCAGTATTTTATCCCAGTCTATGGTTTGTCTCTTCATTCTCTTGAAAGTGAATTTTATGCTAGAGAAGTTTTAAATTTTAATGAAGTTCAGTTTATCAATTATTTCTCATATGGATTGTGCTTTTGGTGTTCTAACTAAAAAGTCATCACCATATCCAAGGTCATCTAAGCTTTCTCTTTTATTATCTTCTAGGAGTTTTGTAGTTTTATGTTTTACATTAAGTCTGTGACCATTTTTAGGTAGTTTTTAGAAAGGTGTAATATAAGGTTTGTGTCTAGATTCACTCTTTTGCATTTAGATAGCCTTTTGTTCCAACACCATTTGTTGAAAAGAATAGCTTTGCTTCACTGTATTGCATTTACTCCTTTGTCAAAAATAATTTAACTATATTTATTTAGTTCTATTTCTGGGTTCTCTATTTTATTCCATTGATCTCTCTATTTTTTTCTGTCAATACTACATTGTCTTGATTACTGTAGCTTTATAGTATGTCTTTGTGGAGTGTCAGTCATTTAATTTTGTTCTTCTTCAATATTGTTTGTGTTATTCTGGGTCTTATTTTTCCCCATATAAACTTTAGAATCAGTTGGTCAATATGCACAAAATAATGTTTTTGGTTTTTTTAATGGAATTGCATTAAATCTATAGATCAATTTTGGAAAAACTGACGTCTTTACAACATTGAGTCTTCCTATTCATGAACATGGACTATTTCTCCATTTATTCAGTTCTGAACATCGTTCATCAGAGTTTTCCTTGTGTAGATCTTATACCTATTTTTCTGTATGTGATAATTAAATACATTATGGTTATATATTTAATTTTGGGGTTGCTATTATAATCGTATTGTGATTTGAATTTCAATTTCCATGTTGTCATTTCTGGTATATAGAAAAGCTATTGAACTTTTTATATTAATCCATAACCTATAGCCTTTGCTATACTCACATTAGTTCCAGGAGGTTTTTGTTGTTGTTGATTCTTTTGAATTTTCTACATAGACAGTTATGTCATCTGTGAACAAAGAATTTTATTCCTTCCTTCTAAATCAGTATACCCTTTATTTCCTTTTCTTGTCTTATTGCTCTAGCTAGAACTCCCAGTACAGTGTTGAACAGGAGTGGTGAGGGATATTTTCTCTCTTTGCCTATATTCAATCTTAGTGGGAAAGTGCTGAGTTTTTCAACATTATGTATAATGTTAACTATAGGTGTTTTCATTTGTATTTACTCATTATCAAATTGAAGAAGTTCCCCTTTATTCCTAGTATACTAAGAGTTTTTATCATAAATGGATATTATATTTTATCAAATGCTTTTTCTGTGTTTATTGATAAAATCATTTTTTTTACTGTTGTGGTGGATTACATTAATTAATTTCTAATTTTAAACCAGTATTATATACCTGAGGTAAATCCCACCTTAGTCATGAGATATAATTGATTTTATAGCTTATTGCATTCTATTTGCTAATATTTTATTGAGGACTTTTGCAGCTATTTTTGAGAGCTATTGGTCTGTAGTCTTTTCTTCTTGTAACATCTTTGTCTGGTTTTGGTATTAAGCTAATGCTAACTTCATAGAATGAGTTTGAAAGTAGTCCCTCTTCTTTTATCCTCTGAAAGAGATTAGAGAGAATTGTTGCAATTCCTCTCTTAATTATTTGGTAAAATTTACCAGTGAAACCATCTGGGCCTATTGCTTTCTGTTTTAGGGGATTATTCAGTTTTGGTTGAATTATCTTATATAGATATAGGCTATTCAGATTGTCTATTTCTTCTTGTGTGACTTTTAATAAGTTTTATCTTTCAAAAAACTGGTCTATTTCATCAAAGTTATCAATTTTGTTAGTATAGAGGTTTCATAGCCCAACTGATCTTGACAAAAGTACAAAAGTAATTCAATGATGGAAAGACAGCCTTTTCAACAAGTCATGCTGGAAAGTTGGGCATCAGTCAGCAAAAATAATGAGTCTGACCCAAGTCTCACAACTTATACACAATTTAACTAAACATTGATTATAAACATAAAGTGTAAACTTTTTACAGATACAAAGGAGGAAGTCTTTAAGATCTGGGTCCAGTGAAAATGTTTCAGATATGACACACAAAGCATGATCTATGAAAAAAGAAAATGGATAAATATGATTTCATCAGAATTAAACATATTTGTTCTATGATAATCTTTGGCAATGAAAAAGCAAGTAAAAGAGTGGGAGAAAATAGTTTCAAATTATATATCCAAAAGAGCAGTGTCTAGAATATATCAAAGAACTCTCGAAACTCAGCAAGAAATGAAGCAACTGATCCAATTCAAAGATGGGCAAAAGGCTTGTAGAAATATTTTCCTGAAGAAGATAAATAAGTGTAAAAATAAGAAAAAAAATGTTAAACATCATTTGCCTTTCTATAATGACAAATTAAAACCTCAAGTGATATCTCCAACACACATGTCAGAATGGTTAAAATTAAAAAAAAAAGTGTGGCTACCCAAATGATGGCAAAAATGTAAGAAAAATAAATCACTGCATTGGAACCATAAATTGGTACAGCCACTATGGAAAACTGTTTGGCAGTTTAATATGCATGCCCCAGTTGACCCAGGAATTGCCCTCCTGCAAATTTACCCAAACAAAGGAAGAGTTATGTTCATGCAAGAGCCTATATACAAATGTTTATGTCAGTTTTATTCATAAGAGCCTCATATTGGAGATAACCTTGCTGTCCTTCAACAGTGAATAATTAAAGAAAACATGGAGTACTATTCAGCAGTACCTGAATATACTACTCAGCAATAAGAAGAAATATGTCGTTTTTCTGGATGACTCTCCAGAGAATTATACTCTGTGACAAAAGCCCATCTGCAAAGGTTACACACTGTGTGATACCATTTGTATAACATTCTTGAAATTACAAAATTATGAAATAGAGAACAAATTAATGATTGTCAGGGATTAAGGAGGGGAGGGGTGAGAAGAAAGTAGGTATGGCTACAGAAGGGCTAAATAAAGGGTCCCTTGGTGAGGAAAATGTTCTGTATGTTGACTGTTGGGTTGTCAGAAAAGTCATGACATATTTTTTCTATGTTTTTTGTTGCAAAAATGCATCATGACTTTTCCGACAACCCAATATATCAATGGCGATATCTTATCTGTGATAATGTCATGTAATTTTGCATGATGTTACCACTGGGGGAAAGTAGGTAAAGAGTCTATGTGATCTCTTAGAATTATTTCTTAAAAATGCATGTCAACCTATAATTTTCTCAAAATAAAGAGCTAATTAAAAAATAAAAGTAAGGTCCTTATTTTTAGACCTGGAGGTTACGTATAGGGAAACCCAGGAAATGAACCAGTATCTGGGCAATGTTCAAGTTTTAAAAATACTGATTTTTATATGTCCATGAAACTTCTCTTGCAAGTTGCATTCTTCTGGTAGCAGATTTTAAGATGAATCAGTGTGTGGTATATTTATTTTTGAGCCAAAGCTGTTTAGTTTATCAATACAAAACATTGTTTCTTTAACTTTTTAAAAATCAATAGATGCCATTTACTGAATTTTAAAGCCAATTATTTTCTATCAAGTATCCCTATAGTAGACATTGCCAATGCCTTTTTTAAACATAAAATTAGCTCATATTATAAGAAAAGCAAGAAGATAAATATGTGTTTAAATTATCTACTGATAAGATGAAATAAGAGGTCACAGGCAAAGTGCTTTGGTAGACCCTTCAACTATAATAGAAATGGATTAACACTAAACATTATGATAAAATGCCACCTCTTTTGAGCTTACAGTGGTTAAAAAATAAAACAGGAAAAGGCTCTTTATAAAAGAATGAACACAGTTTTAAAAAAAACCTTCCCACTTTCTATTGCAGAAAACATAAATTATATACTTTGCAACCAGCTGTAATGCTAGGCATAGGCAGCTGGTCCAATTTACTGTATAGTACTATTGTACATATTGTTTGATGCACAAATTGCTTATAATTTCTAGGAGTGCATCTTTGCAGTTTGATATTTTTAAGCAGCACTCCAACAACTTGAAAAGTTGTAGACTTTTGAAGAAGGTAATTCTGAAAAGACTTTACCATTGCTGACTGTGTTTTTCCATATCATGGTTTACAATAGGTTATTTTATATGTTCAAAAAAGTAAACAAATGCACAGGCTTCAGGAAATAACTTAGAGAAATTTTGATGATTGTTATGTTCTGCTTCTTAAAGTTAAACCTTTTAGCTGTGTCCATCGCAGAAGTATATTTGCTCCTGAAGAAACTGCCATCATAATTAGGAAAAAGATTCAAAACTTCAGGGAGCATTGAATTTGGATCAAGTATACTGGAAAAGAATTCATGATTTTGAGCATAGAGTTATTAAAAGGAAACTCTTGGTTTTCTGAAACCAAAGAGGAAAAACGAGCACCTACAATAGATTAAAATAAAAAACTCACTTGACCCAGTATGAAATAGTGAGGGGACTGCATTGAGCATTTTTCTCTGAGCATCTGAATTTGTTTTTTTAATATGTGTCAATGGGTTGAATCAAGAGTAGGGAAGGTTAAAATCCATTTTCTCTTATTTAACCTCTTGTTGCTGCAAGGCAGGTGCCCTGGGATGACTTCCTCTGTTAGTGCAAAGCCTGTTTGCTGGCTTCTACAGCCCCTTAACTCACTTGCATGCTGCTGTTGCCACAGAGCATGCCTAGGCTTATGTACCACTGAAGGTGGGGGCTCCATTTTATTGACATTTTATTTTATTTATCTCTAGTATAGTCATGTGCCACTGAACGAAGAAGATATGTTCTGAAAAATATATTGTCAGGTGATTTTGTTGTTGTGAAAACAGCACAGAGCATATTTCCACAAACCAAGATGGTCTAACCTACTACATGCTTAGGCTATATGGTATAGTCCATTGCCCCCTAGGCCACAGACCTGTATAGCATGCCTCTGTACTGAGTACTGTAGGTGATTATAACACAATGGTATTTGTGTATCTTAACATATCTAAGCATAGAAAGGTACAGAAAAATATGAGAGATGGAAAAAAAAAAAAGGACACCTCTATAGGGCACTTACCATGAATGGAGTTTGTAGGACTGGAGTTGTTTTGGGTGAAACAATGAGTGGTAGGTGAATGTGAAGGACTAGGACATTACTGGACACTACTGTAGATTTTATGAACACTATACACTTAGGGTACACTAAACACACACACACACACACATATACATATATATATATTTCTTCAATAATAAATTAACGTTAGCTTAATGTAAACTTTTTTACTTTGTACATTTTTTAAAACTTTTTTGCTCTTTTTTATTGACACTTAGCTTAAAACACAAACACACTTATACAGCTGTACAGAAATATTTTCTTTCTTTTTATCCATATAAACATTTTTTCTATTTTAATTTTTTAAAATTTTTCCTTTTAAACATTTTTTTTTCTTTTTTTTTTTGTTGAGCCATCCTGCCACCTGTTGCCAGCTCAGCGGCAGCTCAGCTCAGGCCAGGAATCCAATCGAACCGGCGACCCTGTTGCTCAGAGCTTGCACTCTTTTTTTTTTT
>NW_017732429.1:245181-247965 GCF_001890085.2 Hipposideros armiger | reverse complement strand
TCACGGCAGCTGCTGGCTGCTCACGTTGGCTGCCGGCTACACATGGTAGCTTATGGCAGCCCACTGCAGCAGGGAAGAGCTCGCACTCTTGAGTGAGCTCTTAACCAACTGAGCCACTCGGCCGGCCCTATACTTTTTTTTAACAAACTAAGACACAACACACATGAGCCTAGGCATACACGGGGTCATGATCCATAATATCACTGCCTTCCACCCCCATGTCATGTCCCACTGGAAGGCCTTCAGAGGCAATTACCACATAGAACTGTCATCTCCTATGATAACAGTGCCTCCTTCTGGAATTCTCCCTGAAGGACCTGTCTGAGGCTCTTCTTGAGGAGGCGTCACTCTTTTTAGACATATGTCCATGATGGTTTGCTTATTATTTTTTTTAATCAGAGATTTGCCTGTAAGCAGATAATACACCATGAAAATTCCTCTCTTTTGATGAAAATCTTTCAGTATTGGGGTCCATGTTTTCAAAATTGTGAGGAGTTTGTTGAAATCTGCTAAAGCTTCTGCTAACCCTTTCGTTGCAAATTTTCTTGTGGGGGTCTTCTTTTTCTTCTCCTACAGTTTTCTTTCCTTCTGCCTCTTTTTAGCACTGTGTTCTTGTTCCAGTTCCAACACCTCCTCATTAGTCAACTCCTCAGGTACCAACTCTGTGATCACCTAATGCCATCCTCATCCACAGAGGTTAAAGTTGTTGACCATCTGAAACACAGGCTTGATTTTTGTGCAACCTCTTCATCCTTGGAAAATCCTTTGAAGTTTTGGACTATCATGCCACACCAGGCAACAGGGATTTTTCAGCTTCATTATAATATTATGGAACTATTATTGTATATGAAATCATCATTGACGAAATGTCGTAATGTGGTACATGACTGTATGTCCTCCAATTTTTGTACCCCCATTTTTCTGTGATGATAGTCACAGATAAGTCAAAAATTGAATTGTAAAAGCTCTGTAAACTGATCATGAATGGACTCTAAGTGATTATCAGTGATCTCATCCCTAAATGTTTCCTTTGGTCTTTAAAACTCACTGCGTTTTCTTTTGAAAATCTGGGTAGGCTTAAATAAGGATTAATTAATTTAACACCTATAGGCTCCCTCCACTGACCTGGGCCTTATATTCTAAGCTTTTATTTTTATTTTACCTTATGTTTATTCATGAATAACTTTTTTTAGGCACTGACATTAGCTTTATCCTACTTCTTTGTAGGAAGTTCTTAATAGCACTGTAAAGGAATAGAAATATAGAACAAATTTACATAGTTACATCCAAGTATATAGATATTGTGAGTGATTTTACATTTTGTATTAGATTTTATGATATTTTGCATATCATATTATGACTCATAGATTGCTATTTATACCACAGATCTCTCTCTCTGTACCTCAGATCCATAGATTGAGTTGTATGCATGACTTCTCAATTTGAATACACAATGTTATCTTAAACGTGATGGAAGTTATAAGCTCTGATTCCCATTCCCTAGATCACTCACTTTAATATATCAGGAAGTACAACTACCAAACATCTAAGTGAAAAAATTGGGTATCATCCTGTATTAGTTTGCTGAAGTCATCCTTCTACCACAGCTAAATGGCTTAAGCAAAGGATTATTTTCTCACAATTCTGAAAGATAGAAGTCAAAGACCAAGGTGGTAGCATGGTTGGTTTAGTGTGAGTTCCCTTTCGTTGAAAATGAAAATGACTATGTTTTTTCTGGTGACTTCATAAAATTTTCGTCTTCTTAGAAGGACACATGTGATATTGGAATATATCCAGCCTAATGGGTTAATTTTAACTTAAATAAACTCATTAAAAACCCTCTTCCCAAACACACTCATACTCAGAGGTACTGGGTGTTAGGACTTCAACATGAATTTTGGCATAACTCATCCTTACTCTCTCCCTCATTCCTAATCCTCTATCTTCAATCAATCACCAGGCCCTGTTGATTCTACTTATTAAGTGTGTCTCTAATACACCTACATTTTTTCATCACACTGCACTAACCTAATATATGACAGCATTAGATTGTACTTAAGATTTTTGCAAACACTCCTAGTCTTATCATGCTCCAATCACTACTCCATATTACAGACAGAATTATCTTTCTGAAATTCAGATCTGATTATATTACAACAGTAACTGTACCACGTAGTATCAGGAACTCAGCTGAGCTGCCAGATGTCAGAGGAGCTCATTAAAAAACAGGCCAAATGAAAGAGTTAAGCTTTTAATTCTCTTACTGCCATGGTACAAGCAGTAGTCTAAACTGGGGGAAATGTTGACTTCCCTGTTCCATTTTCTCCCATGGAAGTGTGCACCCGTTGAGTGTTAAGTAGTTCAGGGCAAATGTGGGGTTCATCTCAGTTGAGAGCCCTGAACAAAAGGCTCCAGTAATTTTATAGATCCTGAGACTGGAGCGAGGATGAAGAGGATGACTGGAGAGGAAAAGTACTGGATGCTGAGTCAGAGTGGAGAAAGTGTCTTCATGGTTTTCCCTTCCCCTTCTCTCTTCTCTAAGGGGCCTCAACAAAAGTGTCTGAAAAGCACATATGCTCAAGGCCTCACATGCAGAGAATGAGGGATGCGGGCCTAGACTAGAAGCAGGGTATTCCGAAGAGCATGACTGGGCAGGGGGAGCTGACACCTTGCCTGCAACTCCCTTGAGAGCAATTGTAATGTTCTAGCTGTTCAACAGATCTGGTGTGTGTGTGTGTGTGTGTGTGTGTGTGTGTGTGTGTGTGTGAGAGAGAGAGAGAGAGA
>NW_017732429.1:215066-244701 GCF_001890085.2 Hipposideros armiger | reverse complement strand
ATATTAGCAATCATTATACTCAAGATCATTGTTATGATTTTCAAGGGAAACATAACTAAAATATGTACATTAAATCAGTTTAATTACCTTATAGTATCAGCATATATATATATATATATATATATATATATATATATATATATAGACTATGAGAATACTTAATAGTAAACACTAATTTATGCTAAGCAGGCTTAGGTTCCTGTCTTAAAAAAAAAAAGATGAAGGTTTTATCTTTTCTCTCAAAATATAGAAAAAAAAGATCACCTATCACCATTCTGGTGACTTGAATCAAAATATATTAGTATACCAAATGCAAATCATAAAATTACCTTAACAATCCCACTGCTTATCACTGATTTAAAATGTTCTGGACAATAAATGGGAAAACAATGCGATGAATTTTGTCCACAAAGGTGAGATCAATTCAATTCTTGGCTGAATACTTAGAGGGATTACTCCATTACCTGAGTTATGATAATCCTTTTCTTATTTTAAAGCTCTAGCTTTTTAACTACATTGTGACCTTTCCATGAAACAAATAAACAAAAATTAAATATTTATTTACTAATAATTATGAGGAATGACATTATTAATATGAGGGAGAAATAAATCAATTCAGTAAACACATATTGTAATAATATGTCCCCTTGAAACTTACCATGTACAACTTCAGAACAAAGAGTTAGGATGGAATCAGTATCATTAATGCAGGCTGATATTTATTTAACCTGAGATATAAAAAATATGAGGTTGTTTTTAAATACATATTGGCAGATCCTTAAATTGGAAGGTTTAGTAAAATCTATCAATAGTAACCCTGAATGACATACGCTTCTGTCATTGGTAGGAGCTGGGTTTTATTAACCTGACATGATGATTGAAAATGTGTGTTATGATTCTGCCTATCTAACCCTTATATGGAAGACGTTTTGTTGCTTTAAGAGTGCACATTAGAATATTTTGTTTTAAATGTCATAACTTGAATTAAGGGGATTTTAACTTTCTTCCTAAATCTAAATTTCAAAGAGTAAGCTACATTTCACTATTAACAACCTCCAAAATTATCGTGTAATCACTCATTGGAGCATGTCACAGACCCTTACTCGACCAGCATGCATGCCTTCTCTCTTGTCTATTATCTATTATCACCATCAGTTAACATCCTCACCATCTTTTTCCATTTCTTTTCATGCGAAAATTTGTAGCCAAAGAATCTTATGTTATGCTCACTATTATTTTGCCTGTGAAAGTGGTGTTTCTGTTTAACTGCCAAGGCTAAGCGGTCAAACAACCTAGTGAAAAGCACCAGCAGGTAGTGACAGAATAGAAGATAAAATATTGAATCCTGAGACTCAGTTTGTAATGAATATATATCTCACATGCCAAAAATGTTTGGCTACCCATAGTTGAAGGGATCCAAGAGAACAGTTCAAAGAGATAGATACGAGGGAGGATGAGTCTTTGAACTACGAGTTCTTTTTGAGTGGAAAACACGATTGCCAAAAACCCACAGATGTTCACCACATGAACAGGTGAAAAAATACTCCTTTTTCAAATATACTTATCAAAGTCCTTTCTGCCTTTCTGTAATTTCATTTTAAATAAGCCTCACTTTTCAGCTGTTCTCTGCTTAAAAGCCCTAATAAGTAAAGACAGATTGTATGACTTCATTAACAATGGTGAGCCAGGCTCTCAAGGCATTTTTTGAGACTCTTTTCTCAGCATATGTAATTTTCTAATTGCTGTTCTCTAAAGCAAGAACTGCAATTAGAAAAATGTTATCTGAGGACACAACTCAACTGAACAATATTTGGCATTTCAATTTGTTTTTTAGCATTTGAATCATTATAATGGAAATTCTAATTGAAAACTCGGTTTGTCATAGTACCTGCACTTTATGGTTTAGCCACATATATGGATTTCCTTTTTCAAATCTTCATTGGATGATAAACATATGCATCAGCACCCATGCAAAATTCAAATGTCCTTAATAGCAAGTATGTACAATGGAAGAACAGAAAAAATATATATATATATATATATATATATATATATATATATATATATATAAAACTTTTTAAGATTGTTTTATTGAGGAATTGGGGGAGAGAACAGCATTGGGGAGTTGGGGGAAGGGGAACAGACAAGTTGCTGTCCTTTTGTTCTTCAGTCTAGTTTGGAGGACGTCGCTTCACTGACCCATGTTGATATTGTGATCATTGCTCTCTTACCGGCTGAGGCAGATTGGTCACCCAGCCCTTGGATGGCCACACACAGCGGCTCATGGCAGCTCACGCTGGCTGCTGGACACTCATGGTAGTTTATGGCTGCTGCCCAATGCAGCCCCACTCCAGCCTACGCCGTCACTGGCGATTCATGGCAGCCTAGTTCCAGGTTGAGCTGTTGTTCACCATCTTAGCTGTAGAGGGTGCAGCTCCACTGGCCCATGTGGGATCCGAACTGGTGGCCCTGCTGCTCAGAGCTCGCACTTCCAAGCCAATTCTTAACCAACGAACCACTCAGCTGGCCCAAAAAAATATTTTTAAATGTATTCATTTATTTGCTTATTAGTGGCATGGTAGACTTAATGAGATGATCCATGATAGATTAAAAATGACCACAAACTCCTTGTTACTCCTGAGAGGTGGAATCTAATTCCCTTTCATTTGAATCTAGGCTGGCCTCAGTGAATTGTTTGGCCACTAGAATATTGCAGGAATGTTTAGAGACTTCAGAGACTAAGTTATACACTTTGCTGTTTCCATTGGGGCCTCTTGGAACACTTATTGATTGGAATCAGTTTGCCACCATGTGAGGAAGCACATGCAGACTCATGGGAGGGGCTCCTGAGAAGAACTGACTACCCAGATGACAAGTTCACTGAGCTCCCAGCCAACAGCTAACATCAACTTGCCAGCCATGGGAGTCAGCCACCTGCGTAGTGAATCCTCCAGCTTGACTTGATCCATACCGGCTGATGCTGGTGAAAAAGCCATTCTTGTCAAGCCCTGCAAAAATGGGAGATTTGGGAATAAAATTAAGATTGCTGTCATTTTAAGTTGCTAAATTTTGAGATACTTAGCAATGCAGCAATCGATAACCAGAACAATGACCATGGGTTAAGTGAAATCATGCAATGAGGAAGGGGGAGAGATTTTAATTTTTCTTTTACTTATTTATTATTCTTTTTATTATTATTCTCTTTATATTTCAGTTATTAATAGATGTTCTTATAGTCTACCAACATGGATAGTCTGTAACACTTGAAATTTTTCTAAATTGCTTGCACTACTTGATATGCCTTGAAAAGAACATTCCAATGGTTTCCTATGAGAAGTTTCTTTAGAGAATTTCCCCTATTCTGATAATTATTAGTATTAGGAACTAAGAACATATATTAATCTGGTCAAAACAACATCACTCTACATAGGCGAGTAAATGAATATGAAATGAGAAAAGTGATGATAAAGGATATTGTTGACATAGTGAGAGAACACTAGTGCCCGAAAACTCTTCCTCCCTGACTCAGTAGCTGACAATATCAAGCACTGAGCTACTCAGAATCAATAGGCAGTACATTCATATTTGAGTCCTCTATATCATTTAGGCTTTGATATTCAATTCGCCATGGGTCCTATCCAAATTATAGCTCATACCTGTTCACTTATCTCCATCTTGTGTAACTGCCACGGGTTAAGTCACTATCTTTTCTTACCTGCACAACCATAATAATGAAATTTCCTATTTCACCTTTTCTTCAATATTATCCATTCACAAATGAGAGCTAGAGTTGTCTTTTTAAAAGAAAAATTGCACCTAGTGTATATTGATGAAAGCTATACAATGAAAACCCTACAGGCCTTCAGGAGACCGGATCGCCAACCGCCTTGCCCAGGTATCTATGTTTTGACCACTTTATCTTTTCTCTGTCAGTCAAACAGTACAAAAATCTTTTCTTCCTTTCCTACTGCAGAGGCTCTTCCTTATGTCTTAAATACCCTAATCTGAATCTTCAAGTAGCAAGCTTCTCTTGTTTCTTAGATCTAATATCTCAGTCTAAGTAACCCTGACCACTAAACAATCTAAAGTCATTTCCCTCCTTCAATCTAACTCAACATTAGTTTCTCCATAAATTAACAATGTGATATTACTTTGTTGATTGATGTACTAGTTACTTATTTTATACCCCCATACCTCACCCAGTATGCACATGTTCTAAGAACCAGAAATGTGTTTTTTGCTGTCCCAAAAACTGAGAAATGCCCTGGCTCATGGAAGGGTTGTATAAATATTTGTTAGATGAACATATAAATAATTCTAAGATTTGTCTCTATAATAGTTTACTAAAGCATTTGGATCGCATAATAGGCATAATGCCAATAGCCCTCACTCAAATCCTAAGGAAATATAATTGTAAGAAATCTTTACTTATCTTTGTAGATGGCACAGATATACTTAACTATTTCTTTTTTTTTTAACTAACTTTAGGCTAAGCAAAAATAAGGGGAAAAGGAGTCAATCTCTTCACCTTAGACTCACTCTAGTTTTCTGCTGTTTTTCCATTCAAATATAAAAAGTCTCAAATGGTCTTTTAAAAAATACCTCATGAAAAGAAAATGTAAACACTATCACTAACATGAAAGGAAAACAAATCTTATGAGTGAGAAATTATGTCAGTTTTTTTTAATAGCAGCCATGTGCAGTAGGAAAGTGAAATAATTTTGAAATGATTAAGAACTTTTAAATATAAACAAATCTGTTCCATAAAGAAGCATGAAATGTTTATCCAACTTTTTTTTCATTTAATTCAAGGTAAAATTGTGGAACATTAAATAAACTTTTTGGGGGAGTTAAAAAAAATCAAAATTGAGTCCTGTTAAAACAAAAGATTAAATTCCTAAAAGCAGTGAAAGTTTCAGTACTGAAGGATGTTGGGTATCTCTACTCAGTTATTCATCAGCTAAAGTTTTATATTAATGTGTAAAGTTGTTCTAAACATTTATTATTTTATATCCAATATTGTTTGGAAAGTGTCAACTGAATGTTGCTAAACTTTCATTTAAACTCGTGTAGTCATAAGTATCTTTGTTAGTAATATTTACTTATCTTCTTTATAAAGCTCTGAAATGGAGAATTTATTAAATCGTGGTATTTTCAACTGGCATCTCTCTAATGTATAATGATAAAATTAGAAATTGGTAAAACAAAGATTTGATAAACCTCTATACTGCTTTATCTCTCTCAAAAGCATAAATAAGTAGAGCAGGAGCTAGAGGAAAAAAATATCGAGCAGTAGTTTACAACACTTGTAGTTATTGTTAGAATATTATTTCCATAAATGTGTTTAATGAATTTTATTTCTTTAGAGCAAATCACAAGATGATTCCATCTTTTAAAGAATGAACCAGGGTATTACTTATCTTGGAAATGAATATTTAATAATAGAACAATAAGGATAAACAAAATCAGAGTTGTAGCTAAATTATTAAATACTTTCCATGAGTCAGTCACTACTAAATTATTTTCACTAATTAATTTCAGGTTAGATACATTAATTTAATCCTCATAACAACCTGATAGGGTATAAACCATTTTTATACCCAGACAGCAGTGCTAAGAGATGTTAAATAACTCTCCTTACCCAAGCCAAATATACAATAAGTGTTGAAATTAGCATTAACACCAGGCAGGCTATGTGACACCTGAGCAAAAGGTCTTGATTGTGATGCTGTGCTGCCTCCCAATGGAAGTTTTAGTTTCTCAGCACATATAGGATTACCCACTATGGCACATGAAGATCATATCATGATCTTTGGAGTTAGACGCACATGTTCAAATACTACTTCTGCTACATACTATTTTTTCATCCTTTGGAAGTTTCCTAAGTTTTTTGAGCTTTATTTTTCCTTCTTCAATAAAAAGTTATCTTTCCCACCTCTCAAGAATTGTTATAAGAATGACATAATGTTATATAGTAAGAAGTGCCCAGCGTTTTGACTGACATGAGGTTGGTAATTAATAAAAGTTAATTTCCATTTTTTCCTTTTAATATGACAAGGAATAATTTATAGAATTTAGAGTGTGTAGCATGGTCATCATGTGTTATTTTTTTCAAGGACTAGGATGGCCATTAAATGTTGTTTATTAAAATACGGTTGACTTCCTAAATAATCAGAATGTTCCTTTGAAATAATAAAATGTCTCTTTCTTACCAATGGAATGTACCCATGGGTGTCTCATAGATTTTACTCTGAGATATTCACAGAGAGTTGAAACATGTTTAATCTATAATTGGAAGTGAGTTCAAGGATATATAAATTATGAGTGATAGCGGTTCTGGGTTAGTGACAGTGGTGGCTGTCCAGAATATGAGAATCTCAACAGAAAATCATGCAGTAGATTTGCACGGGCGTAAAGAACTAATGAGTCTACTGAAAATGCTGATTGTACCTAACAGATGAAAATCCTGTGTACAGGGAGAGGGGAGACTGAAACTTAGACACCGTTCCATGTGTCAACCCCTTCAGTTAAGCACTGCTAACATACAATAGCAAAACCATAAAAGGTGAGATCAGTGAATGCTCAAATCCATCCTCTCACCATTCCCTGCACAAGATCCCAAGGCGGTCAGGAACTCAGGATTCCAGGACCTTGTGTGTTTTCACACTTAGACCTGGTTGCCTAATTGTATCTTTTAGATAAAATTATTTTCTGTTTAATACATTACAAATTGGTGCTTCATGTAAAAAAATTAATTGGAAATACTATAACTTTATCATGAGTCCTTTTTGATATGTGTGGAGATATACATAGAACTTTTTCACCCAGCAATAAGATTTGTACCATACATGCCATCTTATAACCTATTGTGTCAAATCATTTTTATCCCTTTTAGTGCTACTTTCAACATTTTTATTTGAAAAGCACATATCATACTTTATATCATAATTTATTTTTATAATTTATCATTGGATTTTTCTTTTACATAGATCTTGTGGTTACCTCTGTTTATTTGTGTGAATTGATATTTGGATAAAAAGATAAGGATTACATGGTTAGTTCAAGAATATGGATATTTTAAGTTGTTTTTTGTTTGTTTTTTAAATTTGATTGGGTTACATAAATTTCCAAATTGTTCTTCAGAAATGTTATACTTATTTACATAGTCAATAATACTATATTAGAATATCATTTCACCAAAGCCTTATAAAACCTTGATATGGTATTTTTTTAACCTTAAAAACTTTGCAAATGGTATCTTATTATAAAATTAATTATACATGACTATATCACTTTTCAGGAAGAACCATTTGCTTATCTTCTTTAGCAAATTACCTAATCATATATTTGCCCATCTTTCTACTAGGGTGTCCGTGTTTACTTAAAGTTTTAAAAGAATTAAAATAATTTTTTTTAGAAAAAAGAACATTGAAATAAAGAACAAAAATGTTAGCTACACCTTGTAGTATTTTTATAAGTTAAGCATATTAATATATGCATAAACTCAGTGAACATATAGAATGTTACCACCATTTCAGAAGTCTTTGACTTACTCCATTCACTTATGCCCCCAAAAGGAAAAAATATTTTAATTTCTGTCACCATAAAAATATTTTGTCTTTTTTCAGTTGTGATATATGTATATACATATAGTTAAAATCATATAACATCTGGCTTTCTTTGATCCATATTTTCTACGGGATTGACACAAGATTTTGGAAGAAGCAGTAATTAATTCTTTTTAAGAATTTGTCATCACCATATTTGAAAGTATTAATTACTCTTAGTTATTTTATGAACTTACATCAATATATTTATATATTCTACTGTTAATGGACATTTAGGTTGTTTCCAGTTTTTGGTTAATTTGAACATTGTGGCTATGAATATTCTCGTATTACCTTTGGGAGTACATATTTACCCATTTCTATTTGTGTATATATATAGAAGGGGAATTACTGGCTCATAGGATTTGCAGATCTGCAACTTTAATAGATACTGACAGTGTTCATAAGCTATTGTACCCATTTACACTTCCATTAGTAGTGTATGAGTTTTCTGGTTGCCCTACATCCTCACCAACAAATAGCCATCAAGTGCATATTTGTAATTTACTGTAGCTTAACTGGGCATTTTCCTGATGATTATGTTGAACAATATGTTCACTGTCTATCAGGATTATTCTCTTTACAAAGGTAATAGTCAAGTCTTTTGCCTATCTTTCGAATAGATTTTCAGGCTTTTTTATGTGGATTTGTAAGTTCTTTATAAAATCTTAATGTTCATATGCATAGCAAGTATCTTCTCCCACTCTGTGCTTTTTCATGGTCATACTGGTTCATTTTTGATGAATTAGTAATTTTGATGCTATACTGGACATTATGGAAAATACTTATTTTTTCAGAATATTATTTGCTTCATCCAGAATTTTAAAAATTTATTTGAACAATATTTAACAAATTGTCATAAGTATTTCAATATCCTTTTATACTAATTATTAGTCATTTTATTTTTGATATGTGCTTTTAAAATTTGTCACTTTTTTCTTAACTAAATTTTTTGTAGATTTACTATTTTATTAGTTTTCATTTTATTAAATATTTTTATAATTCACTGATTTCTGTTTTCACCTTTATTAATACTTTTTCTGTCTTTCTTTACATTTATTTTGGCCATCTTTTTCTGTCATTTCTAATTGAATGCTTAAGTTTGTTATTTAAATATTTCTTATTTAGAAAATAAAAGCATTTAGTGCATAGATCTTCATCTGAGAACTTCTTTAATTGTGCTAATAGTTAGTGACACATAGTATTTTCATTGTACTTCTTTCTAGACAGTATGCAACTTAGGTCTTGGTTTTCACTCTGCCAACAAGATTTTTTTTTAAGTAGTTTGAGTGGCTTTTTTTTGTTTGGATTTTTGTAAATTCAAGGTAGTTGGGATTTTATTATTGTTTTCTAAAAGACTTTAGTTTTTAGAGCACTTTTAGGTTCACAGCCAAATTGAGAGAAAGATACAGAAATTTCTCATATATCCTCTGCCCCCCACACATGCACAGCCACCCCTATGCAGTCAATAGTCCCCAACAAAGTGGCACATTTGTTATAATTATAGGACGTACATTGACATTCATTATCATTCAAAGATGTAGTGTAAATGATGATTTACATTAGGATTCATGTAAACTATCTTGTAATTTCACTGCATTTTGGCCAGAGAATATAATATGTACTATCTCTACTTTTCTAAATTTCTTAAAATATGAAGAATGTCAGGGTCTGTTTTTTTGTTTCATGGGCATGGGAAATTAAGCACGTTGTTTATGTTCAGGGCATAAACTATATTTGAAGGTGTGTGTGTGTGTGAAAAGATGAGAGTGAAATAAAGACAATACAATAATACCTTGGTTTGTAAACATAATTCTTTCCGGAAACAAACTACTTGTATTGCAAGACATTGCTCTTTTACCACGTTAAAATGTGTTAGACATGTTTGCTTGTCTTGCGGAACATTCGCAAGCCAAGTTACTCAAAATCCAATGTTTTACTGTATTATAGTTCCTTTATTGGTTTACAATATTCTAAATATTATTAATATTTTCAATATCTTTACTTGTTTGTATATTCATAAGCCTAATAGACTCAGTGTAAGTTTCCTACAATTGTTTATTTTTTTGTATTTATGAAAAAATTTTGGAATTCTGACCCATACTTTAACACTTCTTAATGATAGCTTATTGTGCATTTTTGTAGTTTATCATGATAAAGTTCTCTTTGCTTCATTTTATACTTTTTGTATTACATTTGACCTATTATTACTAATATCATAATAGATTTCTTTGATTTGCATTTATAAGCAGTTTGTTTTTCTTTAACTTTCAAGTAACTATATGTCATATGGAAGGGACTGGAACTTCTATTTTTTTTTTTCAAATTTGAGAGCATTCATTTTTCAAAACAACTGAGTCTCATTTATACATATTGATATGTTAAATATTTTTGTGTTTAGATAAGTGTTATGAATTATGATATTCGCCTCCAGGGCTTATTTTTCTTATGTTTGGTTAGTTACTTCAAGGATCCTGTCTCTACTACATGTGTCCAATTTTTAGATTTCTCCCTTGTTTGGATTGATGTCATTGCATAATACAAGCATTCATTGCACTTTGGGTTTGTGATTATTCCTGCATTTAAGATTGGTTTTGAAGATTATTTTTGTTGGCATTAAATTATTTTTTACTGTTTAAATTATTAATTTGTTTACAGGGCTATAGTTAAGAATTGGGGTAGAAGTACCTCTACAGGACTGTTTTTGAATGGAAATTATGTTGCCCATTTTAATAAATCATTGTGGTGAGGGTTTTACTTAGTTCCAGTTGAACCACTGCCTCACAGTGAGTGGTATAAAAGCAGCTCTGCCATTCAAGTGGCTATACCCAATGGCTACTGTCATGACTGGGGAAAATAAAACAACAAAAAGCCTTTTGTGAATTGACAAACATATATGTTAATTAAAATCATTTATATGATAGATATGTAAGTTAAAATAATTTATATGATAGGTATATAAAGGGGCATTAGGGTCATGTCATTTACAAAAAGTTACAGAATTCATAAGTAATTTGTAATTAATATGTGACTGATCTGTGTCTTTTACCTCCATTGCTTATTGGCCAGTTTGATCAGACGGAGGCGTTTGTTCCAGAAAACTGTATTTTATCCTGACACTGCCTTTTTTTTTTTAAAAGAAACTCTTTATTATGGAAAAATTTGAAAACATATAAAAGTAGAATAGTATAATGAACCCGCATATTCATTTAACCATTACTCACATCAATGCTTATTAACATTGACTAACCCAGTTTCATGTGTACCCCCACAAAGGTAAAAATACCTAGGGATAAACTTAACAAAGGAAGTGAAGGACCTGAACTCTGAAAACTACAAGACATTGTTGAAAGAAATAAGCCAGACTACTGCTTTTTAATCAACTTTGTAATTGGTACTAAAATACTTTCCAATGCCTTGGCTGCCTTATTTGTAAAGTTGAATAGCGATGACACTATTCTCATGAGTTTTTGTGGGTAGTTTGGGAAATGCCTTTTAATGTTTTATTCAAACAACTGTTGTACTATTATTTGAATATAACTTCTAGAAAAATTCTAGCAAGAAATAAAAGCCAATATCCAATAACAAAGAAAACTAAATTTGTATTCCTTTAGTTAGTAATACAGCAAATGTTTTAAAAATACCTATGGCACATAAGTAAAGTGGGTGTGTTTCAGCACACTACCCATAGTCACTCTTAACTGGCATTCTAATGACCTCTTCTCCTCCCACTACAGTAGATTTTCAGCCCTCCTGCTAAACTGTTGTGCAAATTTGTTCTTGATTGTTAATCAGTTAGCCTATCTGTAGAGAAGATGAAACATTTCCAGTGATGATTAATCTCGCTCCTCTGTAGATAGTATCAAGGACACTATGCTTGTTATTATTATTTTCTAAATTCTCATTTTAAATGTGTTATTAATCCTCTTCTCTCCAGATGACAAAAGCAAAGCTGGATGATTATTTAACGAGCAAGCACCACCAGCTGGTACTCCAGGCTGGTGGAAGTTACCATGTGTTAACACTTCATCCTACCATAAATTCTTAAAAATGAGAATGTGAAAAGCAAATTAAGTTCATAAATGCCTTTGGATATGAACCATGGAGAAACATCAACATTTTAATGCTATAACTAACCATCAAGGAGATGGGGTGGGAAATGAAGGATAGCAAGAAAAATTGATATTCATTAATTAGTTTAGCTAACTTATGTGACTTCCATTATAAGTGTCCTCTGAAAGTGTCAAGATGCCACACTTAGAATTTAAATGCAAACAATGCGTGCCTATTAATGTCAAAAAGATTAGTCCAATTATAAAGATTGCAGAAGCAATGAAAAAATACACAGCAGAGAATGAGCAGTGTGCATTAAAAAGCTTATTTTGGTCCTTTTTATAGCTATGACATTGCCTTATTGCTTATCTTAGGACAATTCTGCTTTATATGGACCGGTGAGTAGTTGCTATTTTTTTTCTCCTTTATTAATTCTGAAGTGAGGGCTCTATTATTGACTCATAAACTACTTAATCACCTCTTCTCAGGTACTCAGGAAAATTTTAGTTAATTGCAGATTTGACACTTTAAATAATTAAACTCTTGACTTATAGACTAAACACTTCCTTAGTATAAAACAAAAATGTAATGTAATGTCTTAGATAAGTTTTGGAAAATAATAAAATAAAATGTAATAAATTGTTTTAGTTAAATGTTAGAAAATAATAAAAGCAAGTTTCTTTGCATTGTTTAGTACATTGTATTGAATCAGAGAACAAAGACAGTTATTTTGTGTGACAGATTAATTATAGCCACCACTACGCTTTGAAGATTAAGTAAGGAAAGGTCTGTGGCACATGTGGAGTGATAGAGGGAGGTTAACTTTCTGGTCATTTGTCCCCCTACTACTGCCTCCCTTCAGTACACTAGAACTGTCCTCTTTGCCCTGACTTAGGTAACTGACCCCATCCATGACTCTCTCTTTCAGATTCATGTGACCTCTGTACTGCACTGAGCAGTAAAAAGTGTCTAGCCACTCTGTGTGTGACTACTCACATGCTCTCATTTTCCCTCTCCTGCTTCGCTCCTCCAAGCAGTTGGAAATTTGGGTGGTGATAGCACAAAGCTTGAATAGGTGTTCCCTTCATCCTTCCTGCCCTTTGAAGGGAGGTCACACTGCCTTTGAAAGCTCCCTGACAGGGCTGTGGATGAACATGAATAGTTGTAACACTCAGCTGACTCCTTGCACATAACTTTATATTATAATATTTTATTTTGATGGTCATAATTAGAGAGAAATGGGAACTGTCCTGGTATGGTGTAATAGCCTCTAACTGAGAGAGAAGGGGAGAGGACAAAAGGTCACCCAGGCTGGTGTCATAAGGGAACAGAAAGCTGAAGGCTTCTGTGGCCAGTTTGACCTCATGTAGATGCTCTGAATGGTCTGGAAAATTGACTATCATGAATGTATAATTTAAATTTTCAGTACTCTTTAGCAATTTAAATTATTGTCTGGATAGTTCAAATCTTTGGGAATTTAATTTGTGTCTGAAAGATGAAACCATAAAGTAAATAATTGTATAGTGCTAAATGAGATTAAGTAGACAACTTTAAAATGGAATTACTTTTAGACATTCACTTATAAATTGTTTGAAATTCAGAGCATCATTTTTTTCCCCCAAGTAAATAAGCTTTTAAAGTCTGACTCTATTTTCAAGTCATCTCTAAAGGCTCATCTAGGGCCCTGTCACTTCATCTTTCCACTCTTTATGCCAAGTACTGTTTGACAATTATCCCTTTACAAGTCCCCTCTATGTAATCTTAGTCCTGTGTAGGTTGATTCCAGCATTAACACCAAGACTTTTTATTTTTTCTTGTGTTTATCCAATATCAATGACCTTAGAAACCTAGTTCTCATGATTAAGTCTGCGCTTTGTTGTTTTTCCTAAGCCACAGTTTTGATAACATTACTTCAATTACTCTAAGACTTTTTAATACTAGCTCTCTAAATGATGCCTTGCTACCAACCTTTCCCAATAATAAGACTAACATTTATATGATAATACTCTAATACATTTATATATGTATCACCTCATGTAATCATTACTACATCCCTCTGAGGCCAGGACAGTTTGGGAAACTAAAGCACAGAGTAATTAATCACTTTTCTAAGATCACAGAACTAAGCATTAAGAAGAGCTGGGATTTGAACCCTGGTAGTCCAGGTCTCCAATCTATGTTGGAAGACACTCTAATAATTGCCCAGTCCCCCAGTTCATCATGTAACTTTCTTATAAACACCTCATTTACATGTTACCCTCTCTGTCCTGAACCCCACTGGAACGTTACCCATTATATTTTCTAGAACTCTCTGACATTTCCATAGCTATGTATGCTATCTGTGTTGTCTCCTCATTATGCACATTAGAGGCAAGTCAATTCACTTCTCTACAACTGAGTTTAGGAACTGTGCTGTGAAAACATGAATAAAAGAATTCCTTTGCCCTTGATGAACTCCCTAGGCTAGAAGTTCTGGAAGCAAAGATGTCAGAGTATAAAGGACTAGGAACAATGTTTCTTCCTTGAGTAGGTCAACTGACACACCTTCCCTGGGTCCCATTCTTGTGCTAAGAGGTAGCACGTAGGACAGTGAAATTTATTACTCTTTTATGGATCTCACCAAAATTCAATTTAAAAATCTATACTTTTAATAATATTTTTAAAAACCTATGAAATATATATATATATATCAGAAATATATATATATATATAATCTCAGAAATATATATTACATAAATATATTACATAAAATCATTTAGGCAAATATAGAACCAGTTAAATTGCTTGAACTCATTTTTCTAAGGATGGCCCCATGTAGCAGAGTAGGAAATACTGGACTAAAATGTCAATTCTACCTGAGGAAATAAGGGAATGTACCAAGTAAGGTAAACCATATAAGTACAATTATATTATTTTTCCAAGGTGGTAAAGGGCAGATCACTCATTATTTGATTTATCCATTAGTACCGCTGATATTTTAGAAGTCTACCATATAATGAGACCTTTTCTAGGTACTTCATAATATTTATAATAATCACAATCTATTTCAATGCCAATATTATTATCACTGTTTTATATATGACATGACTGAAGTTCGGAGAGGAGTAATAGTTTGTGTTTTTTTTTATAGAATTACATAGTTAGTGACATTTGGTCTGTGATTCAAATTTACAGATATTTTACCTCCTAAGGCCATACACATCTCTCTAAACCAGAGTATACCTTGTGGCCGAGGCTGAAGTAAGCCAAGAAGAGGAGAGATGATGATGGAGCTAAAGAATTAGGGGTCGGAGTGTGGCATAAAAACAACATGATTATGTTTGCACTAAGCAACAACAACAAAATTCTTCCAGTTCTGTAAAGAAAGATGAAAGAAGATACAAACAGCTAGTAGTATATTGAAATAATGCAATCAATAAGTGGCTGAACAACTGGAATGAATTTGAAGAGGGAGCGAAGTATATATCTGAAAATAAAACCCAGAGGATTTAATAATTACTATGTATTGTTGATTTTGATTCCTTAATTGGAACAGAATTTTTTGGGTGTTGCAGTAGAAGTAAGGTAGGAGTTAGAAAATGAGTCAAATGTAGAAACTGTTTAATTAATATGATAATATGTGGAGTGAGAGCATGAGAGAGAGAGAGAGAGAGAGAGAGAGAGAGAGAGAGAGAGAGAGAGAGATAAGCTTGAGATACATAAATATTTCATCCCATTCCTTGACTTGCCACTGAGCCTGCTTGCCAACACCTGTCCCACAAAGATGGATTTATTTAGTGGACAGGTAGGTGTATGCACCTTCTGGTCTGACCTGTACCTCTGGCTCACCTGCTACTCTTTTGTCACCAACAGACAAAATGGACTTAAGTAAAAAAATTAGCTGACTACAAAACAAATAGAGCTGTACAATACAGTGACCTTGTTCTATATTTTTTCTATGGAGATAAACAATAACAATCATTTGTTGAACCCTTACTGTGTTCAAACAGAATATTACCAGATTTTAACATATTATCTATCTCATTGGATTCTACAGAACCCTGTGAAGTGAATTATATTATTTTTCTTATTTTGCAGATGAGACTTTAGGCTTAAAGAGTTTAAACCAATTACCCTAAACAACTAATAAGTGATGGAGCCATTTCTCAAATCCAGCTGTTTGATATCAAAGCCCAAGTGTTTAAAATTATCAAAAACTGCCTATTCAAATTCTTCCTGATTCCAATTGGATAATGAAAGATCACATCTCCATCATCTACATTATGATAAAATTAAAATGTTGTGGAATTTAATTCCAGAGCTTTTATGTCTGTCTTGTGCAAGAAGCTTGGTTTAGCTTTACTCCCCCTTATTCTCTGAGACATAGCAATGCTACGTGTATGCCAAATGCCACCAATTCCTGCCCTGTTCTTGAACAGACCACGCTATTTCTCATGCTCCTGTCTTTGCTCAAGCAACAGGGAGGTCTTTATATCCAACACCACTTAAATGTCCTCTCCTTGAACAATTCCCCATACTTTTGGCTCCAAAAGACTGTTTTATTCTACTTCATCTCAGCTCCAGCACTTTATATAAAACTTTATTATCATGTTCATCTAATTTTTATTTCTGCTTTCATTTTTGATAATTTCCTTGGACTGAGCACATCTCAAGAAACTATTTTATCCATTTCCCTGTTCTCTTCATGCACGGTGTCAGTCATTATGTTGTCCCTGAATCACGTTTAGAGAAGCAAAAGCTAAAGATGTTCTCTTTGCTGAGAAATTGTGAAATTCCTTTCTATCGCTCCCCCCATTTATATCAGAAATGGCAGTTAAGACCACCCAGTGTGTGTGTGGGGGGGGGAGGGAGAGGAGGGTGAAATGTCCTGATAGAAGCAGCTTCTGGGGCAGGTTGGAAGAGGGCTCTAGATAGAGTACAGTGAAAAGAAAGAAGTCCCTATCGCTGGTTGACTTTTTTACCAATTCATCTTTTAAGTCATTATATGTGTAGTAAATAACTGTATTAGTTATCCTCAGGAAAGAACTTACTGATAAAAGAGAAGATTAAAAATGGCTTGAAAGTACTAGAAGATTTTGTGGGGAAGGATTAGTGTCTGATAGCAGGCAAATAAAGGCGAGTGTACATAGGAAAGATCGTACGCATGGTGGAGCAACTTTTGCCTTCATTTTGAAACAATGCAATCACTGTCAACAATAAAGAATAACAACTTCAAAATTTAGCAGTGCTCCCTCTAGGTCTGACATATTTTGACAAACATTATGTTCCTAATTATTTGCCAGAGAATTAAACATTAGACACTGCATTTGGGACCAAAGACTGAAGATAATAAAAATAAATGTAAAAAGGAAATTAATACTTGAAATGCTTTCAACAGCATGTAAGTTCCTTTCTTTAGGGGGGGGGGAAATATCATATGAGATATACACCCTCAATGTTTTAAGGTATTAAATAATTCAAGGTAAGAAATACTATATAGAATAAATTATGTAAAACAGTGATTGCAGATAAATTAATGTATATAATCATAATGCCATTAAAGAGGGAAATGGGATTAAGAGAAATTGAGAAAAGATGGGTTTTTAAATAGCAATGCTAAAAGATGAGATATAAGCTACAAAATATTAACTGTATGTGCCAGGTTTGGCTTATGTAATCAGACGCAGAAAATGTTCACAGATCAGAAGTATTTTTTTTTAGAACTTAATATAATGAGGGGGAAAAGGAGAGAGGCAACATGAGGTAAAATTAGCCTTACAAGGTGGTAGATTAGGTTAGGCTAGGAGGAAGCCTATAGAGCATGACTAGAGTAGCATTGACTGGGCAGACTAAACAAAAATATGTTTGTTTTCCATTTAAAAAAAAGTTTAGAATGTAAAATGATCAGCCTACACATGTACTGTTTGCAAATTATCCTGTAACTCTCTCATCCATGAATTGATAACACGTTCAAATGGATTCCTCAGATTAGCTAGTTAACCCCTGACAGCCAAACAAAAAATAAATAAATAAGTAAAATAAAATAATAAAAGAAAATAAAGAAAGGGAATTCCCCTTAAAAAAAGATCCAGATAGGGAATTGCATCACAGTAGTAGAATTAGAAAGTAGGATCTGGGATTAGGTAACAGACCTAAAGGTTGTTTGTAACCAACATCAATAAAGATTGATTTACTAAAGACAGGAGGAAGCCATAAAATGTGATGCTACCACCCGAGGCAAGCATAACGGGTACGCCTTGGTGAAAGCTGACCTGATCTTAAAGATGCTGGTGGAGGGCTAGTGGAGTGGCATATTGGTTCGGAGTTGGCTTGGGATGCCAGCTCTGATCAGCAGGGCCCCAGTTCAGATCCCACATGAGGGCCAGTGACGCTTCGCCCTCTACAGCTAAGATGGTGAACAACATCTTGACCTGGAGCTGGGCTACCAGGCGTCGCTGGTGACGGCACAGACTGTAGTAGGACTGGCTGGCAGCTGTCCTGAGCTGCCGTGAGCTGCCATGAGCCACTGTGTGCGGCCGTCCAATGGCTGGCAAGTGACTACCTCACCCGGGAAGAGCACAATGATAATACCAACATGGGCTAGTGAAGCGACATCCTCCACAACTAGACTGAAGAACAAAAGGACAGCAACTTGTCTGTTCCCCTTCCCCCAATTCCCCAACGCTGTTCCCTTCCCCCAATTCCCCAATTTAAAAACAAACAAAAAAAAGATGCTGGCGGAATCTATGCACATTATCCCTGTAAGCAAGTTCAGCAGTGCCTTCCAGGTGATTCTAAAAGATCCTCAAGGGATGCATATGTTTGTATCTTTATTAACAAAATAGACACCCCATAAAGATGACATAAGTTCTTTAAGCTTGACTCTTCTACGGAAACTGCTAAATGAGTAATGAATTGGAACAGAGCCAAAGGAAAAATTTTGAACATTTATTACATTATTTTATTATTACTTTAAGAAATATTCTCTCAACACTAAGAAAGTTCAAATGATTCCAAGAACTTAGCCACAGACCTCTCACATTCCCCAGGGAAAATAGGCTATTTCCCCATGAACTTGAAGCAAATATCTTTTCTTTTAGTTTTAAGCAGTGTTAAACATTTCCCCTACGGAATTTTAGCAATGGTAGAACATTATTTTTAAATTAACTTTTTCATTAAATGCTTGTTTCCCTTGAAAAGAGAGCAGCTGTTAGTGCTGGCAGACTTCTCCCTGCCCCCAATCTATGAGTGCAAATCAAAAACAATTTGTTTGGTGAATAATCTACAGTATGACAATTTGTCTACAAATATGTCACTGCCTGTTTACCTCAGTGTGTGTCAATTGGATAAGGCCCCTTATTTGCAGAGAAGAGAGAACGGAATCTTGACAGCATCCCTGCCTGCAGGCCTGGTGCTGCAACTTCTCCCCCAACTTCCTGTTGCCATTGAGAGCCACACACTGTGCAGAGCGTGGGCTTCGCAGGACCAGGCCAGCTACAAAATCAGAGACCTGGGTTCTCACAGAGAGAGTGGAGAGGCGCTCACAACAGAGAAAGATTTTCTTGTACAGCACTTTGATTAAGTCTAGGAAGAACCTTAATAGACTGCCATTTACTAGAAAGAAACCTTTCACAGATAAGTGTTGGGGGGATGGAGTTTGATTTGTTCCTTCCATGTGCTCCCTCTATACTGAATATCTGATGCATTCATTAAAGGAAGATCAAATAAAAGGCTTGTTCAGCATTTACTAGATTTCCAGGAAGAAAAAAAAAATTAAGCCTTAGCTTACTTATATATAAGTATATCCTTCTATATGTCAGCTTATATCACCCTGTGTGATGTATGATTCACCCTGTGTGTTTAGTATTGTAATGAGCAAAGCTCCTTTCCATAACTGGGCAGAGTTTGCTCCTTTCCCACAGGCACTTGCACTGTATACATATACTCACAAGATTCACCTGAGCAAGTGGACCCAAGGACTGCACTAGGTTGCTTCTATAGTCTGTGGATTACTCAGATCCTAATATCGTTATTTTGTGACACATGATAAATGATCCCTTTCATAGCACTCAGCAGGAGCATTAGTGTTATGGTAACTGAATTACTAATCTCTATTCCTTTTCCAAATGTTTAGTCTTCAAATATATATATGTATATATATATATGTATATATGTATATATATACACACATACATATATACATTATGTATATACACACACACATACATATATACACATATATACACATATATATGTATACATACATATATACATATATATGTATGTATATATATATATATACACACACTTATTTTTTTCAAAAGTGATATGTAGGAAGGAAATGGCAAACTTAATAGGCAAATGATTTAAAGGGCAAAGCTTAATGCAGGGCATGTAGCCATTTGCTACATGAATATATAATATGCATCCTTTTTTATTAATGGCTTTAGATGTGTTTTGAAAGTAAATTTCAACATCAAGAGAAGTCCAAAGATATTTATCTCAAGCCTCAAGTAGGCAAAATTGGCAAGAAGGTGAAATTCTGAGCAAAAATGCAAATGTTATTTATTTTACACTGAGACCTTTTAAATATATATTTTGATTTTACATAAGGGCAGGGGCTGTAAGAAGTCAACACTATATCCTTCCTTAAAATGTACTTGTAAAACTACAAGTTGTACACTATGCACAGACTTCTTTATGAGGGAGAAGTCCTACTACTAACTTGTACTGGCTTCTTTTCAGATCCTATTATAATAGAAAAATGATAATGTAGAGAGGTCCAAATTGGGGGGAAAAAAGAGTATCCCATCTGTAAAGACTATCTTGGAACACTTTAAAACAGAATGTGCTATGTAGAGATGGTAAAGGCTGCTGCTGCTTTTTCTTTTTTTTTCTAAATGGTGAAAAATACTTATTGAAGATATAATGAGACTACTATATAGTTAAAATTTAAATAATAGTTTGAGATAACAATTGAAAACAATGAGTCCCTCTTAATTCCTCTCTATATAGGAAAAGATAATTGTATAAAGTAACTAAAATGCATAGAAAACTTTTGAAAAAATTAAGCAAAAGGTGAGGTAGAGGGAATGATAAAACTTCACATATTAAAAGTTAGGACAGGGACACATCGACCAAGATGATAGTGTTAATAAAATCATTTTTTCTTTCCACTAACAAGAGAGAAAGGGGTTTTCAAAGAGTCATAAATCTTCAAGGATAAAGAAAACAGAAAAATAAAACAGCAACTAACTTTTCTGAATCTGGAATGATGACAGATGAATGTGACTGATATAGTATATCCAAGAGAATTGAATCCTAAACTGGCAGTGGGGAAAGTTGAGTGACACAATTTATACAAGAAAACCATGGAAAGGTGTAGAGATTTGCAGCACTGGGTGATTCTTTTATTTTATTTTTCAATTACAGTTGACATTCAACATTATATCAATTTTAATTGTACAGCATAGTGGTTAGGTATTTATATAACTTATGAAAAGATCCCCCAATAAGACTAGTATGCACTTGCCACTATACATAGTTATTACAATATTATTGACTATGTTCCCTATGTTTTATTTTACATCCCCATTATTATTATTTTGTAACTGCTTATTTGTTCTTCTTAATCCTTTCACCTTTTTCACCCACCACCCCAACCCCTCTCCCATCTGGCAGCCATCACTTTGTTCTCTGTATCTATGAGTCTTTCTGTTTTGTTTGTTCACTTATTTTGTTCTTTAGATTCCACATACAAGTGAGGTCATAGAATTTGTCTCTGTTAGAGTTATTTCACTTATATAATACCCTTTACGTCCATCCATGTTGTTGTAAATGGTAAAATTTCATTCTTTTTTAGAGCATTATATATGTGTAATATTCCAATGTTTATATGAGTTCTGACAATTATGTTTGTGAACTTGTTGCAACAATGTGCTAAATTTTTGGTATCAGAGGGATTATTCATTATGAATTTGTACCAACTGGACAAACAATTAGCCAAGTTTACTATTGGGAGTACTGAAAATGCTATGTGAAAAAATTAGACAACCTGAACTTTTTGCCAACAATTCATGGCTCTTGCATCATGACAGTGCACAAGCTCACATGCACATGGCACTGTCTGTGAGGGATGTTTTAACCAGTAGACAAATAACTGTATTGTAACACCCTCCCTACTCACCTGATCTGGCCCCTAATGACTTCTTTCTTGACCCAAAGATAAAGAAAATATTGAAAGGAAGACATTTTGATGATATTCAGGGCATCAAGGATAATACGATGACAGCTCTGGTGGACATTCCAGCAAAAAAGTTCCAAAATTTCTTTGAAGGGTGAACTAAGTGCTACCATTAGTACATAACTTCCCAAGGGGAGTGCTTCAAAGGTGATTATAGTGATATTCAGCAATGAGGTATATAGCACTTTCTCTAGGATGAGTTCAAGAACTTAATTGTCACAGCTCATGTGTGTTTGTGCGTGTGTGTGTGTGTGTGTGTGTGTGTTTATGTGTGTGAACCATATCTTCTTTATCCAAACATCTATTAATGGGCATTTGGGTTGCTTCATCAAAGTAAAAAGTTTTTGCACATCAAAGGAAACCATCAACAAAATGAAAAGACAACATACCAAATGGAGAAAATATCACCAATGATATATCTGGTAAGGGGGTAATACCTGAAATATATAAAGAACTCATACAACTTAACATGAAAAAAAACCAAACAATCCAGTAAAAAAATGGGCAGATAACCTGAAGAGACATTTCTCCAAAGAAGACATAAGGATGGCCAATAGATATGAAAAAATGCTCAATGTCACTAATCATCAGGGAAATGCAAGTCAAAAACACAATCAGATATCATCTCACCACCTGTCAGAATGGCTATCATCAATAAGTCAACAGACAACAAGTGTTGATGGGATCTCATATTGGTGCAGCCACTATGGAAAACAGTACAGAGGTTCCTCAAAAAATTAAAAGCAGGTGCTTCTTGAAGTGGGTAAGTAGGCAGAGCGAAACCAGGGAAACTGTATGAAAGATTGTTGAAGAAGCAGTTAGAATCCCCTGTTTCACCATATGCAGCCATGTGAAGGTCTGTGCTGCTGGACGCTAATGCACGGGCCAAATTCCCCTAACATGAATGATCTGTGACCCTGCTGTTCAAGTCCTGCCTCAGACAAACTTTAGGTGTCAGTCTCCTCTAGGATTACCTCAGTTTACAGAAGACCATCTCCTCCAAAGTCTCACTCTTTACTCAGGGTGGCCACTTTAATGGTTAATCAATTCAGGATGATAAAGTTCTAACTACTTAAGCCCAAGTATGGAAAGCCCTGAAGGGCTGTTCTAGTTCCAGAGTTCTCTGTGGGGTCAGCCGAGTATGTCTTTGGGACTACTTCACAGCTCGACTTTTCCCTCTGTACAAATGTAAGTTCTTTCCCTCCTGTATACCAGTATCAAACCCAAGGGATTGCCTTAATAAACATCTTGCCCAAAAACTTGACCTCAGAGCCTCCTTTCCAGAAACCTGACCAGTAACAAAGAGCCCTCCTAATCTCCAAAGACTGGTGAGTTATTCTTAGCAGTCTGTAAAGCAAAGAGTCTTCCCTAGAAAGGGGAATAGTAGAGAGAGTTGAGGGCAGAAATTCTATACTTAACAAAAGTCAAATACGTGTATGGTTATATGCCATGGCAGAGATACAAGCTTTCTTCCTTCAAAGTTTGCCTTTAGGGTACTCAGGTAAAGCCTTCTCTGGAGAATCTGAATAGCCTTAGGGGAAAGACATAAGTATATCTATATTTAGATAAAATGGTCCAACCAGGTTACCTTACAGTGAAGCCCAAAGGTGAACCTCATGACAGCAGAGAGCTTACAATTAGCTCTCCTGAAGCTTTAGAAGAAAATCAGAGATAAACAAGTGCACATATAAGCCCTCTAACATGAAAGATAAATACCAGAGTATATTTTTAAAAACTTGGAGGAATCATAGCTTACGAAAGGATTTGGGAAATATTAATCATTAACATTCTCAGAATCAAAAGAGATGGTACTTTATGCATGAATCAAGAACAGAATGCTATAATAAAGAAAATAAAGGAAGAGTTCCTGGATATTAAAAAGATGTTACTCTGAAATAAAAACTCACTAGAAGGAAAGAAGAGTTGAAGCCACCTCTCTGAAAATACATCAAAAAGGCAAAGGTGTGGAATATAAGGTAGAGATTATAAGACATATGGAGAATTACTCTAGAAGTTCCAATATACAAATTTATGAAATCCAAAAAAAGAACCAAAAAAATAAAGAGCAAATTATCAATAAAATGTTCAATAAAACCCTTCAGTTTCCATATAAAAAGACTTAACAGAGTGCCCAGCAAAATATGTGAAAATAGACCCAAACTTAGTTATTAAAACGGAGCAAAATTAAAATTCTACAATGTCCTTGGAATAAGATGGGGTAGAGTATATAAAGAGATCTTTGAATTTCTCAAAGCAATCTTGGAAGCTAGGAGGTAGTGGATCAATGGAAACGTTAATGCCAATAAGGTATAATCAGCAAAATTCTACTAGACAAAGACCTCTTTCTTCAATAAATCAATGCTAAGGCAGTGGGGATAGCAAGATAATTGTTAGATATCAAAAAATAAAAAATAAAAAACTTAAGAAACATCAACAAAATACAATATATGCATCATAAGGATCTTGTTTGTTTGGATCATTATTCTCACCAGTCAGCTTAAAAAAAATGGGGAAGACTAAATATGATGTAATTATTAAATATATTAACATAATATTTTATTTATTGATTGTATCATTTTCACTGCAATTCTGTTTTAAAAAATAGTTTATATCTGGTATATATACATACTGAAATATTTACAATAGACATCATGATTTTGAGACTTTGTCTTAAAATTTTTCTGGCCTTTTATTCTCCCCTGCAAAAAAAAAAAATATGGAGTATGAGTGGATGAAACCAGTGTAGCAGGAAGTTGATGGATACTGAGGTAGGTGGTGGTCACAGGGAGATCAGGGCATTATCCTCTTTCTTTTTGTATGTGCTAAAAAATGTCTATAGTATATAGTTTTTAAGATCTGAAATGATACCCAGCTAAATATTCAAGTGAGAAGATTAAATACAGACATTTTTAGAAATACAAGATATCAAAAAATTTACCTCACAAATATTTCTCTGAAAGTTATTGGAGAAACTGGTGCTTCAAGATGAGAGAATAAGGCAAAATATAGTATACATGGGATAAAGAACATAGCAAAAATAATGCAGAAGGGACATAAAAAGAATCTTTTAGGATGATTATATTATTTTGTGTTTTTTGAGATTGTTCAGACCAACAGAAAAAACATACATACATACATGTATATACACACATGCACATGAATGCACACACACACCTATTTTTTCATTGACATCACAATTATGTGATCTCTGATTTTAGTTTATTCTTTCAGCTCCTGCTAATTGCATTTAGAATTTTGGGATGGACTCAGCAACACTAATTAGTGGCCTCTGGAAAGCAGATTTTTAGGAAATCACAAAGCGAGGACTCCAGGGAATGTCCTTCCAGACACAGATTACATCTTATACCCAACAAGCAGTTATGAAAGTCTTTCAAAATATTAAGGAAAGGAGTCTACGTTACCCTATGGTGAGCCTCTTGAGGGTAGAAATCAGGTATTCTTAACTGTGGCTTCCCAACCCTCCTGCATTATTAAGCAACAAACAATCAGCATTAGATGAAGCCATGTTGGTACATGGATGTCAAAGTCTTCCAGTGACTTATAGTGATTTCCATCAATTGATTATTTTTCTAATTTCCAACTAAGTTGTGGTGTGCTAAATTTAAAACCGCATTCTTCTCCTCTGTATTTTAAAGTAGTGTTTACTTGAGAACTTTTAACATTGCTTTAAATTCTTTATTGAGAAATTATATTTGTCAAAGTTCTACTTTGAAAGAAATGGATGTCATCTGTGATTTATATAGACAGTAAATTTATTGAAAGAAATAGTGGGGATGTCATTGAATTGCTACAAACCCAGAATACCAGACTCAGGAAATTGTGCAGGTATATAAGGAGGCTATGCATCTTGAATTTCTGTGCACATCAGATCCCACATTATGCCTAGAGAGGACATTGCTCCATGTCCATTGGACAAGAGTTTCTGAAGATGCAGACCCTGTAGTCAAAATATTCCTTTGCAAGCCCTGCTTCTTGTATCATTAGCTCTAATTCAAACTAAGAGTGACTGATGGGCCAAACACAGGTTACATCCTTATACCCTGACTGCAAAGAAGTTTGATAAAACCAAAATTGACAAGAAAGACATACCACAGATTCAGGGAACGGTTTCAAATATTGGGCAACCAGAAATATTATGTATGTCCTATAAGCATTTTGCAACTAATGTGTATAAGCACGTACCTATTATTATTTTTTATTTTAAAATTCAAGATCTTGTGAATTAGTAATGTTTTGCCTCTATTAATGCCTACTTTCTCAATAAAGAAAGGGAGGATGATTTACAAAAAAGGTATATTCTGAGGTCTCTACATATTATTTATTTGCAGTTAAGTATGTGTGAGGAGTAGAGGAAGTAGAATAATGAAGATGCCACTTTTGTAGTTAATAACATATGCATACTTACCTAGCACCATGAATATTTCCTTCTTCACTGGTAAGAGCACTTACTTTAGACCTTGGGATGGTAAATGGTAGACAAAAGATTAAAACGTACGTATAATATGCATGTGAGTACAGTTAAACATTAAACCAACTACCTGAAAATTGTATACTACATCTAATTCTATGGGCTTACCTGAAGTTAAGATGCCCACTGGACATGTGGTATCAGATTGCCCCCTGCAGAACCAGGATACTTAGATAAGAAACATATACTTCCATAAGAGTTACCAAGAAACATATACTTATGAGAGTTTCAGCTCTCATAGGTCCTCAAATATTAGACTTAAAAAAAACAAGAAATATAAGCCCAGCACGGTTAAAAAATTAGATGAAGAGTTTGCACTGCCAGGTACTGGAGCTACTTCAGAATGTAAACCTTAACCTATCAATTCCATGCATCTGAACCCTGGGCTCTTGCCTTGCAACTAAAGCCATGAAGGAATTTTCAAATTTTCTTTCTCCTTTACAGTGTTGCTTAAGTCACATCTAGTGGTCACAGTACCTAGTATATGCACTGTTCTGCTTAAGTCAAAATATACAATGTTGTTTTCACAATATAAGCATTTATTAATACTTCATGTAGAAAAAAAGGTCTTATGGTACAGTGCATTAGAGTGATGTAAATAGCAATTTATCGAAAAGAAATTATGATTTTCTGCTATTCTAAGAATGCTAGTAATAGAAAAATATATTTCAAATATCAATTGGCATAAAAATAAAACTCAGTGCTTGAAATAAGCAATTATTTTAGATATTCTTAAAATAATAGTCAGATTATCTTGAATTCTACAAAAGTCATTTCAAAACTTTTAGTATTTCATTTGTTATGTTCAACCTGAATTTATTTTAGATTACTGAATCATGCAAGTTGTATTTCACTTTTTAGTTTCTGATATCTATTAGTTTGTAAAAGGATTTTACATTTGCATTTAAATAGGGAGGAAATGTGATAAGGATTTCAATTAAAAGGCTGTCTGTTTGGGTTAATTCATTTTTAATAGGAGTAGTAAATATTTTTTAGTTGATATAGCTCTCACCACAAGATCACTTCATTGTTCTTTTTTTATCTAGTTGTCAGGTGGTGCTTAATAAAGAACACTATAATGTCAGCCCTGCTATTTAACAAATGTTTCTCCTTTCTGTATTGATTTTTGAGAAACCAAAGCAAATTTTTGAATAGTACTTGAGAAAACTGATGACAGCCGTTCACTACATTGGGCCAAAAATTCTTAACACATAGATACACGTGCAAAATATGCATATTAATGTGCATGTTAATATAATGTATTCAAACAAGTGTATACATAGATCTATATACATATAGAACAGATTTTCATTCTAAAGTCATTGCTGTTAGATTTTTGGAAAGGAAAAAAATGTAATCTTGAAAGTTTGGCTAAGTCTTCAGTCTTATCTACTTTATAAAGGTAGGCTGTATTCTCTACAAAATAATGAACATCCTTCATATGTATTATTTGCTTTTATAGTGGAAATTGGTTCTATAATGACAATATCAATCTTAGTCTGATGTACCATAAGTTTTTGTCTTTCTTTTTTTTTACTTTTAGGCTAGTTCTTTGAAATTTGGTCACTTTGTTGTTTGGTTTCAGGTGTGTCCTTAGAGTCTAAACAAATTCAATTAATTACATGGGGTCTACTTGAAATAATGTGTATTAAAAATAATTTATACATGTTAACCACATTTCAGTATTTTTTTTACTTGTTTTGTTTGTAGCTATGATTATCTAACTTGCACTATATTTACTTTACCAAGTTTCTAAGAAAATAGTTCATTTTCTCACTCTTTTCAAAAACCCTAAAACTGCTCTGGACATTTTTTTTTTTTTGGCAGGAAAAGAATATAGGAATTTTAATTAAAAATTCAAACATTTTGTTAGTATATTCTAGCTGCCTGCTATCAGAACATCACACTAGGAGTAAATGGATTAAGTTTCCTTTAATGCCAAGCAGGAGATATCTTGACAGTTGTGTTTCTCATTCTCAGGTGTCTAGTTAGGGAAAACACAGGAGTCCAATTCAACTTTTAAAAATGTTGTCTTTTGACTAGAAAGATTAGTGCTTTGAGATGCAATGGGATTTTCCACAGCAAATTTAGCAGAAGATTATGCTTTTCAGTACTCTCTGAATGAAGAATGGAGTGAATAGATGCTGTAAATATGGGATATTTCTAGAGAAACTTACTATATAAATTATAATTTATTTCTCTTGTTTCTACCAATAAAAAATATAGAGAAAGAAGGTGGCAGATGAAATAGAGAAAGATCTACATTAACTTGAGAAATTGCTCTTTACCACCCCCCCAAAAATATTTAGAGTATTTCAAGTGTTAAAGCCATTTCATCTCAAATTATTTTCAGCTGTTTTATTCATTTTTTTGTTGTTATCATTAGAATCTATTTTCCCCACAGTAAGTCTTTATTTTTAGGCAGTCTAAATTGACTGCTTCATGGTTGATTTTTTTCCAGCCATATTTAACCACTGATCGCAGCTGAATTGATTTGAGTGACTGTGGAGTAATTCAAATCAGATAAGATGGCTGAGCTCACCAAACAAACTATGCCATGGTTCAGTAATTGTGTTCATAAAACTACAACCTAATCCACAGCAGTAAGAGGCATGTTGCATACACAAACTCTAAGAGCTACTGATGATACAGTGTAAAGCTTTACTTTATTGGAACTTATCTTCTTAGATTTTTAACTCTAATTTAGCGATCTGAATCTTTAAGCAGATTTCTATGCAGACAGAGCTGGTAAGCTTTAAGACATATAAAAATGATTTGAAATACAAAAAGGATGAATTGTCTTCAACAGTTTTAATCATCTTTGTATAGTATAGGCAAAATATGTGTTCAACCTGAAGAATTCCCCGGACTTTTCATAGTAAATTCTCTTTAACGTCTTACCATCTTACCAGTGTATCCGCAAAGCCAAAAAGTAGTACTTGCTGGAAAATGCCAAATTTAAGAAAATCATGATTTTTTTTTATCAGTTCTGTCAGAATCTGAACATTCTGACAGTTCAATATTATTTACACACACACACACACACACACACACACACACACACACGTGTGTACACACATTGGAGACTATAAGAGCAAAAATATGCACCGATAGTATTTAAAATGTATTACAAGTAATCTATGTTACAAATAAATCTATGTTCACAATTTATCAAAGACTTCATAGGAAGTGCAGCTTTATTGATTTAAGTTGTATTTTCTGTCTCTGCACTTGTAAAAGGCCGATGACATGTTTAGCGTGAAT
>NW_017732429.1:212895-214105 GCF_001890085.2 Hipposideros armiger | reverse complement strand
ACATACAATGAAATAGTGTTACTTTGGTAGAGTGAGATATTGTCAAACCTTGTTAGAATTTGTAGGCTAACGAGAAAAAGGTAGAAAGTACTGATAAAACCTTGTTCAAAGTTTAAAAATAAATTTTAATGGTATACAGATACACATACACATATATACATATACACTAAAATTAAGTTGGCACCCTGACCAATGTGAATATTCATTGACTTAATTCTTAAACAGTGTTCTATTTTGTGACATTATTAACAACTACATTTTATTAGAGTTTTCTAGATTTCAAATCTTTTTGTAATTCAGGAATTACTGCAAATCCATAAAGTTAGTTTTGTCTCCTTTTTCATGCATGATGAAAGTTAAGTCCAGAAAGTTAATTGACATTCATACCCAAAGTTATGACATTAATTAGTGGTGAATTCTCTCAGGTGTTTAACTCCAAAGTTGCTAGTTTATCCAGAAATAATTAAGGATTATTTTACAAAATCCATTAAAATCTATAGTGTTTTGTTTGTATAAAATTATATTTATGTACCTACATATATAGGTACCTAAATATACTATAAACCTCTGTTACATATTTCACATTAATGGAGAAACAACAAACTATGATCTAAAATGCAATAAGGCATATAAAGGAAAATATGAAAATTGAAACCAAAATAATTTAACTCAATATAGTTACCATGACTTCGTTGTAGTCTAATACAAAGTTTCAAAATTATGCCAACAGGTGGTATGATCCTTTCTTTAGGGTTTCAGTGGGATACTTGATTAAACTTTAAATGGCATTAATCATTCAAAGGTTATTTATATTTGGTTTAACCTAGTCAAACTAGCTCATACTAGATTTTTTTTTAATTTCTAAAAACTTAATGTACTTTGAAGCTACAGATGTCATTACAAATAAGATCATGGGGTGGTATATAATCTTACTGCTTTGAACATGGAATTAAATGTAGGCATCTTTGGGAATGTGTCTTTGGGAATGATGTAGAACTGTTGAACAGGATTGTTGATCAACCTTATTCTTTTACAGCAACCTCAATATTATAAATAAGTGAAAAATTATCTTTAATCCTTATAAACACAGACCAGTAAGAATATAGATAGTTGAAACTTATCAGTTATGTTTCATTACTGTCACATTATTCAAAGCACAAGTAACACTTTTTTTGTTTTACCTAAAAGCATCTATGTTTTTCCATTAAAT
>NW_017732429.1:208518-209665 GCF_001890085.2 Hipposideros armiger | reverse complement strand
AGGCTCAGGACTTGCCTACTGCTATTTGCCTCTGCTGGAAACATTAATAAATAGACAAGAGAGGAACACACACATTTATGGTGAAAGCAAATAAAGCAGTAAGGCAGAGGTTATATGGACAGTTTCACAGACACGTTTGTTCAGAACAGCAAGTATGAATGGATTGTTTTGTTTTGTTTGTTTATATTCAACATTTAAACCAGTAGATTTTGTTTTTAAAAATCCAAATTTCCAATTTCTCTTGAGAATCTACAAATGCTAGATCTGAATTTCCACATGACAAGAGTTGTCAGATCTAAGTGACAGCTCCTCTTTTTAGAGGGGACATAAACTGTCTGAATCAACTCAGTGTTCGCAATTGGTTTTCATCCTCCTGACTTCACAGTAGAGTGCTGGTTGCTATTTATTGCTATTCTCATTCCACTGCTCTCCTTATAGTATAGAAATAGTATCTGTACCTGTGTCTCTGTCAAAGGATGAAAGACAAAAGACAGACCGAAAACTGCAGATATGAGAATAATGGGAATACACATATTTTGTTAAGGCCACCTTACTCCTTTACGTTAATTGCAAGTGTAAGATAGGCATTTTAATTTGTGACCTTGTCTAGGGCAAACAAATATATTTTTGTTCTTTATCTCTTGTTGAGACATTTCCCAATATTTATTTGCTCTGAGATTAAGGGTTTTCCCTGATTACCATTCACAGTGGCTATGCTAGCTAAATATTTAGGAAGACAAACTCCAGGCTTTCTAAAGACGATATGTGTACACACACTTACTTACGTGTTCAGCATTTGAAATAAGCCTTAGAAACTACTACGTCTTTATAGAACCTTCTCATTCAATATTAAAAATTAGGTACTATTGTTCCACCTGTTTAATGATACAGAAACTAAGGGTTCAAAGAAAAATAATTAGCTCAAGGTCATACAGTTATTATTTAAGGTAACTTGTGGTGGTATTGTTGTTAATGCCACTTCGGACTCTCTTAAACTCTGGGCTATGCTGTCTCCAAAGTTTGAGAAGCAAATTGGTTTCACCATGTTTAAAAGATGGAATATTCTCAAAATTGAAGTACTATGGCTTTTTATCAATATGCTAAAATCAATATGTTAAAATCCTCCTTTTTAAATTTAAGCACTGTG
>NW_017732429.1:202680-204970 GCF_001890085.2 Hipposideros armiger | reverse complement strand
TCCATAAACCCATAACCCCAGTTTAAACACATGAAAATATCAGGCAAATCCCAATTGACAGAGAGTCTATAATCGGATTAGCACTCTTCCAAGTGTTAAAGTCATGGAAAACAGAGACACAAGAATTTTCACAAATTGGAAAGACCAAGGAGACACGATAACTAAATGAAATGTGATATTTTGGTTTAGATGTGGGGCCATAGAGAATACATTAGTGGAAAAATGTGTAAAATCCAAATAATGTCTATAATTTAGTTAATAGTAGCATACTGATATTAATTATCTTCTTTTGAAGAATGTACTATGGTTATGCTATATGTTAATATTAGGGCAAAAAATGGAAAATGGCCAAGGAAAATGGGACAAGAACTAAGAGAGTTAGTCTCATGGATTAGCAGCTAGAAAGACGTAGTCTACAAATATTAAGTATGCTATTTCTATCTTTGTTCTTAATTATTACTCTGTTCAGTTTTATCATTAACAGTGTTTAAAATTCTGATGCACACTTCTCATCTTGTACATTTACAAATTGGATGATTCTATATCAAGAAAAGATTCAAACAACTCTAATAAAACAATTAATTATGTGAGATCAGCATCCAGCATCAAGATAGTGGTATGAAATGTAAACTTTAAAATTTGCCTATGTTTTTGCATTCATCACTTTAATCATCAATGTAGGAAACCAAGAAGGGCTGTCAAATGGTTTTCTGCATACAATATACTTGCCTAAGAACTATCAAAATCAGTGCTGTGACTCATTAAAACTGGTTCTAACCAGCTAAAGCTAAATAACAACTACAAATTTGGAGGGATCTACATCTGATACTGTTAATGACCATAAACCTCAAGTAACACTGATATGCTAGACTCTCACTAGACCTAACTGAAGACCCTTTCCTGACGAATGACAATAGACTTTGTGATACCCAATCACACAAGGATGTGTGGATTTGTTTTGCTTTATCAAGAGTGTATCCATATTAGCATGATAAAAATGAGCTTCCCCTTTTAAACACATCAAGGAGCCACTCTATAATTTTTTTCATGAATGTGTCTTTTTGTCTAGCAAGTAAAAANTATGATCTCTACTGAGGTTTTGAACAGTTGTATTCTGTCCATGGGAATCTTTTCCTGAGGCTCAGTATTAAGAATATCTCATAAAGGGAAATAGTTACAAGGTGGTGTCACTCTTGTTGGACTCACTCCTAAACAGTTGGTATTATACCCCATAGGAGTCTGTCTTCCAGAGAGCACACTTTCAGGTTTGGCTTTTGTAATCGGAGTTTAGATCCCTTAGGCAGTCAGTGTGTGGGCAATCCCCTGTAAGAGGGTATCAGCGGGAGACAGAGTGATGTAAAGCTGATTGTGTCTGACAGAGCTCCTTAAATAAGTTGTTCAATTGACAGGAGAGATAGGAAGCTTTCCCAGGGTGATTAATTCAGATGACCTAAATGAGTTGGTGGGTAGTTTTTAATGATTCTTGTCTCATTATTTTCCTGAAGAATACTCAAACATGCATTTCAGAGAAAGATTTATTTTGTAAAAGTTTAAACAGTTGAAGTCCTATGTTATGGAAAATTATACCTAAAGGCAGTTGTCAAAATTAAGTGCACAGGAGAATATCCAGGAGTTCTTATTCTATCATGTTAATTTCCTGGGTCCCACCATGGAGATTCTGATTCTGTACTTTCTGGGCGAACGACTGGGAAACTGAATTTTCAACGAGCACTTTAGGTATTCATGATGCAGATTCAGAGTTAGGTGGTAATACAAGGAAACCTCAAGAAATGATGGAAACGCTGTCTCTAACTGAGTCTTTCCCCTTCTTACCTATATTGATTAACTTTTGTTGAGGACATTGGAGCAAATATTACGTTAGGTCTAGAACCAGAGGAATGTCAGCTAAGGTTCTGAGCAGAGAATGGAAGAGCTAGAGTTCCCTGGTTGGAAGTTGCCCTGGAGAGTAGCCTTCAAAGTACTAGAAGGGAAAATTCCCAAAGTATGTGCCTTTGTCTCTGTACATGATTTGCTACAGACAACTTGTTTTTAAGCAAGTACAATTATTTTCCTACTAATTTAAAGAAATTATTTGTCAAAGTGTTCTCTCAAAAACACTTTAGGAGTCATGCAAATTTATTTTAATTTAAAAAACTGATTTTAAATAGTCTATATAATGCTTAGAATTAGATTTAGTAGGGAATCATAGGCATATGTTTAATTTGTCCTTCCTAAATTTTGCGTTTCTGACCCTATCTAAGATCCTTAGACATTTGCAGTGTTCTCACAG
>NW_017732429.1:200502-201680 GCF_001890085.2 Hipposideros armiger | reverse complement strand
TATGAAAGTTAATTTCTGTTTAGGATTGAACCACAATGAATAATATCACCTCTAAAAGTATCCCTTTGATAGTGATAAATTCAGGAACCAGTTTTTGGCAAAAACCAAAACTGGTAAAAAACAAAACTGGTTAAACAAAAATGGTTAAAAATTTTAAAGGATGAATACCATTACAGTGATCCTTGTACATATAAGAAAATTACCTCAGCTATAGAGAATGACATCTATCTATAATGTTTAATCTTGCTGATAGTATCACACCACAGGAAATAACAGTTAATACTGTTGTTTAACCTAAAGTAATTTATTAAGAAACGTATTATTGTATTGAATAGACTAACTACATTTTCCCCTCTTGCAGCTCAAATGTATTACTATATAGCTCCCAGATAGCTGAGAAGTATCATTATAAGATATACCAATTTCTTTTCCTGTTAAGGTTCTCCTGATTTTTTTGTATTTATATAAGGTAGTACCTCCACACAATGTGCACATTAGATAAACGAAGGAATTTGCCAATGAAAAATGGTTTTGTACCCTACTTTGAAGTTTTAAAGCTCTAAACTTTCTAGTTACATCTAAAATAGCCTTATAATCATTTAACACTGATGTGCGCATCAAAATGCAGATATCCCAGGAGAAATCAGCGATAATCTTTTCTGACTGTAATGTGACATATAAAAGTATTTTATTACCATAACAATCAGTGCAAATGAAAATATTGCTCAGCAAAAAAACCTTAACTTGCTGGCTGCAATGTTTGCTAGACAATAAAATTATTTTAGTTTAATGGCATAACAATGTGGCATTTTCTCAGTAGCTAACATTGGATAAATGCTTCATGACAAGTCAAAAATAGGCCAAATGCTTATAGCTCCATAAAGTAACGAAGTAATCACACACACACACACACACACACACACACACACACACACACACACACACACCAATTAAACCAAGTGTGAGGGCATGTAATGTGTAAAGGTTACAGGAACCAAGGAATCGTCCTGAAAGAATGAAATCATCCTTGCAATGGTCAAAATTTGAATACTATGGTCAACAAAATAAATAATGATAGTATTAGATTATAACCCAGAGTCAACTAAATACCAATGAGTCCACACTGTTATAAATAATATTTGAATAAATAAATAAATGAGGGGGGAGAGAGAGAAAGA
>NW_017732429.1:189968-194342 GCF_001890085.2 Hipposideros armiger | reverse complement strand
TGTAACAAATGCACTACTTTGCTGGAGAATAGAAGGGGGTATTCATAGCAAGGAAGACTATGTGCAAGGGTGGAGAAAACATATGGGAACTGTCAGTACTTCCTGTTAAGTTTTTCTATAAACTTAAAACTGCTCAAAAAATGAAGTCTATTAAAAGACACAGTAACATGCTATTGCACACATATTACATTGCCTAAAATTTTGAAGCGTCACCATTCAAAATGTTGGTGCAGATATGGAGGCACTGGAACTCCCATATGCTGTTTGTGGGAATGTCCAATTATATATTTGGAGAAAGTTTGACAGTTTCTTGAGAAGTTAAAAACCCACCACCTGTCCCAGACATTCCACTCCTAGACATTTGCCTAGAGAAATGAAAGCAAGCATCCATACAAAGACGTGTCCATAAGTGGCCAAAGTAGCCTTAATTTTCATAGCCAACAACTGGAAACAGCTCAAATGTCCATTATCATCCGATCGATGTATAAACAATTGTGTTGTAGACATAAAATGGAATACACCATTCAGCCACAGAGAACAAAATATTAACACACACAATAGCATAGATTACACTGAATAAACAAAAGAGGAAATGAAGTACATACTGTATGATTGCATTTAGATACTTCTAGAAAGAGAAAACTATGGCAGAAAAGGTCATAAAAGGTATCATAATGTGACAAAGTAATCAGTGGTTGTCTGGGACAGGGATGTGCATAACGCGGTATTAAACTAAGACACTTTTAGGGGGGTGTTGGGATACTACTATTGATTGTGGTAATGGTCTTATGATTTATATGTATATGAAAACATGAAATTATACATAAGTACAGTTTATTGTGTATCAATCATCCTCAAGAAAGCTGTTAAAAAGATACTGAACTGATATATTTTAGAAATTAATACCTACTGTCTTCAGTGTCAAGTAGTTGACTGCTTAGGGCAATTTTATTCCTGAATGTATTCTGAATTCATTGTTTTATTCAATTTCCCCCAAAATTCAGCCTCAATAAAAAACATTTTTGATACTTTTATCAGTTCCATGTGGTATTTATAGATAGGCTGGTTTCTGTGGGGATTATGATATGTAGAGAGTGTCATATTCAGAGAGAAATAGTATGATAATAATTTGATTCCAGAGAGATATTCTGGTAAAGCACAAGATAAAACTTCGTAGGCTCTTTTGAACTTCTTAATAATAATAGCTAACATTTAGTGACGAGTTAATATGTGCAGTATATTTTCTTATTAAATGTTTCCTACAGCCTCTTGAGGTCTGTACTATAAATATCCTCACTTTAAAACTGAGGACACAGAAGTTTAAAAAGGTTAAGGAGCTTGTTAAGGGGCTAAGAAAGGAGCAAAATCTCCAACTCAAGTGTGTCTTAAGTGCAGAAGTGTCCTCCATCTGTCTTTACTTGGTGTCTTCTTATCACAGAAAAATAAGCATTAGAGGTGGAGGTGACATTTTTAAAATTATTATTATTTTAAAATTGTAGATGTTGTATGTGATGACCTTCTAGTCACATGATTCCATTCAATGACTATATATCCCTATGTGGGGGCCCAGCTGCCAGGGCCTCCCAGGGTCAGGAAATGTTCACAGGCTTTGGTGACCAGCAGCCCTGATTCCCCCAGGCCCAGATGGGACTGCAAGAAAACAGCTTGTCTATGTGAGTTGCCCTTAGTGCGCATGTGTGCTGCCACCATAACACTATTGTTATTGTGTTACAAAAACCCCAGCTCTGCTTAACTGGGTGCGGGTTCTGGGTTCTGAGCTCTGCTGCTGCTGGGTTCTGAGTTCTGTCTTTGCTGCTGCTGCTGTTGAACTGAGCTCTGCTGCTGTTCTGCCTCTGCTGAATAAAGTGTTGCTGCATTCATGGCAGAGACTCTGCAAGGCTTTCTTCCGTTTGGGTACCTCACCGCCGAAACTGTCCCTGCTTGAAANTTCTTTATTGAATAATTTCTCTGAGCACTTATAATAGTAATGTTCATTGTGAATCTCTAAAAGGGAAATATGTAAACACTCTTTCTAAAGCTTTCTTAACTTCAGAAGTTATCAACTTCTCTTTAGGCTATTGCCAAAAGAATAACTACCATCGAAAAAAGCCTGTCATTATGGGAAGATCCAGCATGAATTTATTTTTTGAATTTATTACTGAATGTATTATTATCATTCTCAACACAAATCTTTTTCATCAGGTTTCTCTCTACAACTTCTTTTGTGGAGTTATTCTCATCTGAGTACGAAGTAGAGCAACCAAACCCCTACAGAGAAGGGGTATTTGTATTATCTCTGAGTCATACTTAAATTATGTTTTTCTCTTTAGCTTTGGGATTTCTATTATGATTTCTCCACCAGCCAGGGAGCATCTGCTTTATCTCTACTACCCCCACCAACTTTTATCCTTGGTAAAAGGATAAAAAAAAAAGATATCCTGTTTACCCTAACAATCAGCAGTATGATAAGAACAAGGTTAAGTGCTAAATCTAGCTAGTTCTCAATATGTTCTAAATAGTTTTATCCCATGGATTAGAACAAAGAAAGCTTCTTAGAAAAGTACCAATGTGTTCCAGTTTTGGAACTGGAAGGATTCCCACCCAGTTCCAGATGGAAGAAGCTTGCTCCATCTTGTCCACACATTGAATAAAATTAGACCCTGGACATATTGCGTGAAGCAGCTATCTGAGGACCCCGAGAGATAAATTTATTAGCAGAGTTTGAAGTAGTCAGGCACTGCATAATGATGTATCAATCAATGGCGGTCCAAGTGTACAACAGTGGTCCCATAAGATTATAATGGAACTGAAAAATTCCAATCGCTTAGTGACATCATAGCTGTTGAATGTCATAGCACACACATTATTCACATGTTTCTGGTAATGCTGTATAAAGAAACCTGCACTGCCAGTCATAGCACCTGCTTAGCACATTCCATTATCAACAGTATATAATACTTGATAATGATAAACAACTATATTGCTGAATTATGTATTTACTATAGTATACATTTTATCATTATTTTAGAGTTTACTCTTTCAATATATGAAAAATTGTTGGTTGTGAAACAGTATACCGTGTCACACCAGCAGAAGCCTCATACATCTTATGTTTACCATTTCTCCTGATTTCATCATTCCCTTTTGTGCTTGATATAATTTACAAAGGTGGAAAGTCAGTGCTAGCTATTGCTCACCCGTCAGGCATGTCCCATTCCACCATAGCTATGGTCTTGAAGAGCAAAGTGACAGAAGGTGTTAAAGGATTGCCATCACTGAAGGCAATAAGACTAGTGAAAATTCAAAAAGGGCCTATATCAGACTTCTAAAACCTGGACTGAAGGCCAGACACAGAAGCATATCCTTTCAGCATTAGGATGATCACAGCCAAAGCCAAAAGTTTGTTTGTAGTGTTGAAAGAAAACGCTGGCTGTGACTACAACATTGAATTTTTTGTTTGCTCTGAGGGGTTTAAATGATTTAAGAACCATTATTCATTACATAGTGTGAAAGTGAGTGCTGAGTCTGTGAGTGCTGATATGAAGGCATCTGAAGAATTTTTTAAAACTCAAAATAAGCTAATTTTGGAGGAAAATTACTTGCCAGAACAGACTTTTAATATGGATGAAATCTCCTTATTTTGTAAATGGATGCCTAAAATGACTCTCATCCACAGAAGGCCAAGTCAATGCCAAGTTTCAAGGCTTTTAAGGATGGGACAATAGTACTGGTGTGGAGGGGCAGGCAGGAATGTTGCAGGATAAAAATGGAAACCCTTTGTGATCTGGGACAGTGAGAACCCCAGGGCCTTAAAAATAGAATATCAATAAGCACTCCCTGCCAGTATACCACAGGAGCAAGAAGAAGTCATGGGTGAACCAGCTCCTTTTCTAAGATGCCCTGCTGAATTACAATGCCAGCGAAATGGAGAAGCACTATTTAGAGAATAGCATACCTTTCAAGATTTTGCTTATCGTTGATAATGTTCCCAGATATCCTCCTTTTTTTAGTGATCTTCATCTCAATCTCAAAGTGGTAGTTCTCCCTCCAAATACCATCTCTTTGATCCAACTAATAGATTGAGGAGTTATAGCAGATTTTAAGACCTACTACGTAAGGAGGACCTTTGCCCAGGATATAGCTGCAACTGAGTAGGACACTGAGAAGACACTGATGAAATTCTGGAAAAAGGAGAGCATCTATGACTGCATCAGCCTTATTTGGGCTTGGAGTGATGTCACCAAGGAGTGTATGAAGGGCACCTGGAAGATGACACTCAATAGGTTCAGCCATGACTTCAGATGAATTTGTCAAGGTTGAAGAGGTTGCAAAATTAACAAGACTCTGGTTGAGATGGCCAAGAAATTTAATGTC
>NW_017732429.1:181277-182413 GCF_001890085.2 Hipposideros armiger | reverse complement strand
AAGTCACCTTAAAAGGGAAATGGTTACTAAAATAAATGAATGAAATTCATGGCATGTGATATAGTTATTAGAAAAGTTGAGTACATTGAAAAACTTCTCAAGAAAGCATAACTCATATATTAATTTCATATGTTCAAAAAAAACCCCTACTGTTGTAGATCTCTAGTCATAAAATCTATTCTTTTTCCACATTTTATATTTAAAATATTTGGCAAACACTTTAAGAAAGCTTTGAAATTATTTTCTTAAAATCTGTATAATAATGTGTAGAATATTTCAGAAAAATTAGCTTTAGTTGTGAAACACTACTTTGTAATACTCAACTGAAATATACTAATTAAGGCTGGACTGTGTGTTTCCTGGCTTAACCCTTTCTTCCTAGGATTAAAGCTAGGTTTAGGAATAACAATTGATTGCTTCCAGTGATTTATTAATTTGCTTATGCAGTTAGCTATTTGATTGTTTTTACTGAATCAATTAATTGTAGAAAAATGAACCAAATTCATTTAGTTGTTTGCTGACATAGCCTTAATCATCTTAACTTTTTTCTTTAGTTTTTGCCAAGTAGCAAATTGTATTTCAACCACAGAAATCATGTGAGGATATAAAAAGTGGAAAAGAAAAGGTGCCTTTAGTTCAGTTGATGTTTGCTGTTACACACATTTAGACCCTAGATTGAAAAAGTAATAATTACAAACACTTAGCAATGTTCATCATAGTTTTGCTATGACAAATATGTGGCACTTCATACTTGGTTGAAAACGTAGCAAAACTTCAGGGGTAAGAGTAACCAAATCTTAGAAAATATTGTAATTGCTACATATCATGATATACCAGAGTCTATAACTATTCCATTTATAATATACAATGTAGTTTTATTCATGATAACAAATGACATTTTAGCAAGATATGATCTAGTTATTGGTAACTCAGCATGAGAAACCATTTCTGTTTTGGTGCCACATATTTTATCTAAAAAAGAAAAAAATGTGTTGGATTAAATAAATATTTCTAGAACAGAATCTTTTACAAGATTATCAATTGTAACATTCTTTTTGGTTCTCAGTATTACAATATATGGTGAGAAAAACAGAAGTTACCAAAGCAACAGAAAATAACTACCTCCACATTTTGTT